>NC_142529.1:62500-362500 GCF_964205215.1 Stylophora pistillata
TGTATGGGGCGGGTAGTTGTTGACATCTGTTTAGGGGAGTCTGTTCTAAGTTAGTAAACCAGCTTTCCAGAGTCAGTCGTTGAAAATAGTCAGTGCTGTAGGTTAGGCATTGCGCAGAGTCCCAGTCAATGTTGTGGTTGGTAAGTCGATGGTGTTCAGCAATGTGATTGCTGACATCACCTTTCCTCATCGCCCGTCTGTGTTCAGTCAGTCTTGTTGTGAGGTTTCTGCCAGTCTCACCGATGTAGGAGGCTTGGCAGTCGGAACAATTGATCTTATAAATCGTTCCCTGTCTGTTCTTCGGTTCGTCTTTGTCTTTAACGTTGGTTAGTAACTGACGTAGTGTGGTGATGGGTTTGTGGGCAACGCGGATATTGAAGGGTAGTAAGATGCACGAGATGTTTTCAGACATACCTTTTATGTACGGTATGGTTGCTGTAGTCATAGGGGTTGCGGTGTCGTTTGTTTCGGTAGTGGTAGTGGGTCAGTGAGTGTTTCGTCGGATGAAGTCGTTGTTGTAGTTGTTCTTCGTAAAAACACGGTGAAGGTATTTGTTCTCGTCGGATAAGCTGTCTGTCCAGTCACATACTAGTTGTGCGCGTCATGTTAGAGTTCTGATAGTTGTGGCTTTGTGTGATGTAGGGTTGTAGGATGACTCGTCTAGTAATCTGTCGGTGTGTGTCGGTTTCCTGTAAACTGTCGTTCGTAATGAGTTGTCGTTGTGGTTTACCAGGCAGTCTAGACTAGGCGATCAGACTACACCTTCACATGTTACCCCCGGGTTCAAACCATTTACTGCATTACGTAATGTCTGCAACACAAATTCAATGTCTATTTTCTAGGGAAAGTGCCAGTAGCTGGGTAATAAGTTATGGCCCAATGATAGTATAAGACAAAGGTTATACACACATACCATTATATTAATTGTAATATTTTTCTTAGAAGTAAAAACTTCGTTTAAAATTTCCTTCCAAAAATTCTAAATAAGAGGAGACTCAAATTTTTAAGATTGCATGCCTTCTCACATTAAGCACATGGACAAGATGTACAAGATCTCAGTAATTTCAAACAGTTCTTTGTTTCAGCTTTCATTTGGTATAAGTTTCATTCTGAAAAATTTAATTTTAAAAAAGTGAAAATTTCAGTGTCTCATGTGGAATTGCCCTCATGATAAAAGTGATAAAAGAATCATTGAGTAGTCAGGTCATTCTCCAATTCATTTATTTTTTCCTCCTTATTTTAGACCTCAATATCCTTTATAAAAATATCGGAAGAATTTAAAAAAATGTAATGTTTTTCAGGAATTTGTATTTTGTAGTTGTATTTTACTAGGTTATAAGATTCTGATTTTACTGATATCTTGTTTGTGAATCACTGATGAATCAAGTTAAAAGTTAGGGTAAATTGATCTTCACTTGTAAAGGAAAAGATTAGATTACCAGAAGTTCATTAGCCATCAGTTAGTTGGAGCCTTGAAATTAGCTGTAGATCATATTTTATGCTAAAAAATTGATCTATCCCACAATGATAAAAAAACATCACATTAACCTTGAAATAAAAAAACCCCTTATTTATGAAAATGTAAAGCTAAATATAATATTCCAGCTACAAGTAACAGTTCAATATGGACCATTCAGCACACTTCTAACTCAAGCTGTTATCGCAAGTTCTTAAGTATGGTGAGCGGTTTCATAACTTGTCTCAGCTTCTCTGATCTTTGTGAATAAGTTGACAAATTGTCACCTGGAAATTTTGCTTGGTAAATATCAGGATAGGACTTCTCAAACTACCAAACAAAATAACAAATCAAGATAATCATGTTTGCTTTTACAATCTTAGTAATACAAATATAATAATAAAAAATATAAAAAATAAAATATAAAATATAATATAAAAATTTTATTTATATAAAATATAAATATAATATTAAGCAGAATAAAGACAAGAGTGATGCTACCTGAGTGCAACAACTTACAACTTAATTGTTTAGTCCTCTTGCCACACTTCACTCTGCCTACATGTACTCTATTCTGGACCCTATCCCTCCAATCCCTTTTTTATCTCTGCTATAAACACTTACATGTTTACATCGTCACCTCCCTCTTGACAGTAATTGCCTTGCCCACCCCCCTCCTCTCAAGAGAGGTGCAGATTTACAGCTGTGGAAGGAGTATTTGTTTTTCTCAAGTCCAACATTCATGAATTACTGCTTATTTTGAGTATTAAAATTGTTTGCACACTACTTATGGGGTCAGGCAACAAAATAAATAAATTAATAGGTGTCATATCTATCAAAGCATACCACTTTGAGTTGCTTCTTTCTTTCCTTTGTACCTATACTCTCATCTTCCACAATTTTGTTGAGTAGATCCTTTAGGGAACGTTGAGATGTGATCAGGGCTTGTTCTTTGTACTCTTCAGGGGTGACCCTTTGACAAAATGATACTGTGGGACATTCAGATGGAACAACTGACTGAAAAAAATATAAACAAAAAGAATTAAACAATCACCAAATTACATTTAGAAAAATAATTGTTGATCATAACTTAGCCAGTGACCAGGCTCTCGTTATTAGCACTGTAGCACAAGTGTTTCTTTGCCTGCAGGAAAGTTAGAGGCCTTGAGAACAGCAAGCTGAGGAGAGGTCCCATAACTCTTGCAGACATCTCATCAGCTCACCCCAAACAAACCAAGCTAAGGAGAGGTCCCACAACTCTTGCAAAAATTTCACTAGCTCACCCCAAACTTTCTTGTAAGTGAAGAAACACCCCTGCTGCAGCACCTACAGGGGGCCTTCTTGAAGGCTAACTATAACTCTCTGACATTGCCACTTGATATACATAAAGTAAAAACAGACTTTGCTTTGTCGACAATTCCTCAAAAACAAGAGCCTTTGGTCCACTTGAAATTCAAGTCCTTCAGGGTTCTGAAATGACAACAGATTAGCAAGCATAAAACAGTCTGTCAATGAAAGAAACCTTTACTGCAAATTAGGAATCTCTGATGAGAAACAATCTGAGTTGAACTTGTAGTAAAAACCAGCTGTGCCACAAACTTGAGACATCTATAGATGTAAAGAAGTTTTTCTCTTTTTGGGATTAAAAATTTCAAGAATTTCTTTTAAGATTTGATAGGAGATAAGTTCCATTAGACAGGAAAAATCACAAATTAAAATAAGCTACCTCTCCATGAAAAAAGGTAGGAATCAGCCTTAGCAAGGTCTGTCAGTTAAACTCTAGCCAATTGGGTAATGCTGTGTGTACAATCCTTGTCCTACAGTTGGAGATAAATCTCAGCTGAAGTGTAGATGTTGCAGTGAGTGTTACCATTGGCCCCTACCTTGAAATATTCTGGAAACTTTTCCATCATAAAATACACAAGTCGTATAGCATCCATGTCTGCAGTTACACCAAACACAACATGGCTAAAGGACTGGATAAGCTGTCAATATCACAATGGAATGGCACTGAAATTCTCCACACAGAATCAATGTCTTAAGGTAACTTAAAAAAAAAAAACATATCATATGGTCTGATCATCCAGGTGAGAGCAGTCCTGAGGAGGAATGCTGTCATCACCTCAGTCAACTCAACTCTGCTCATGACGTCCCAAAGGGTTGTCAAAATGTTACTCACTGATACAGTGACTAAACCCACTCAGAGGATCAGACTTCACAATAAATAAAAGGCTTCCTCACCATTTCTTTGGTTGGTAAATCATCACTTATGGAGATCACATGGTTATCCATGAGTCGAACCATAAATTTTAACAACATTTGTAGTAACTCTCTGTTTTTTACTGGAATCATCAAACAGCAATACTGTAGGGAGCGTATGGCAGTTAACTTACAATTGAAGAGAAAGTCTAGGAAAAAAACAACAACAACTGAAAGTTAAACTAGTCTTTGTCACCTATATATATCTACTTTCAGTGATAATTTCGCCTTTTCTTTCAGGGAGAAGAAAAATCCTTGGGATTTACATCTAGCCTGTAGTATTTACAAAATTTATCAGGACTTTTTAAAAAGTTAATTTACCAACTGTTTTTTTGAAGACTCCTAACAAATGTCTTGGAACAAGTGGGCACTTCTGCTCATCTTCAAAGAAACCAACAACGGCTTTGAACACATCACGCTCAAATCCAGCATACTTGGGCAAGCTTTGATTTTCAGAGTAACCACCATTTGGCCCTGGTAACAATGAAGTAATAGCTACAATAATTATAACAACATAGATAATAATTATATCAATAAATATAATAACAATCATCACAAATAGGATAATGATGATATAGATGACTATGTTTTGACTTAATACATTGTAGCTTTTTCAGTTTTAGACTATATCAAGCTCTAGCTCCATAGAGATGATGCAAAAAGAATAGACAAATAACAAGGTAGTGGAGGGTGAGGGGGGAGGGGGGGTCAGGTATTGCCATCCACCCTGTTTAGTTTCCAAAGGCCCACAGGTAGGCAAAAACTATCAAGCTATTAACATCCTTACAGTGTATCAGGCACTTCATTGCAGATATCAGCCACTGTGGCAGGACTTCACCAGCTGTTGAGTGACAAAAAAAAAAAAAAAACAGTTCTTTACATGTATAGTGCTGTTATACCAGGATTTAGAGTGAACTTTTTTTTTCTTTTATATTTATATTTACACAGGATAGCCCCTTCAGTGTAGTAAACACTGGTATCAACTGGGGTCCTGTTACCCACCCATTCCACCCCAGGGGAGGACATCCACCACACTGTAATCTCGTGCGTGGGAAATTAACGTCTCCCACCCCTAACCCTGCAGGAGACGGGACCTCCATGTACTTGTCCCTATCCAAGAAGACTAGAATATCTAACCATATCTTGATGTTATAGAAAGGTAGCATATTCTTCTCAATTATTTTAAGATCCCGAGTCCGGCCGGGGCTCGAACCCTCAACCTCCCGTATAACAGTCCAGCGCTCTATCCATTGAGCTAACCGGGAGGCGGTTAGCTCGATGGCTTCAAAACTTAACAATTCTTTTTTCTATTTGTTTTTCAGATACAAATAGCAATCCTCACCTCTTGGGATCCTCTGAAGTTGTGAATTGTGCCACACGCAACTGGTGTCATATCCTCCAATTTTCAAGGAGTTAAGGATTGAATCATCAAGATCTAGAAGCCTTCTTAACCTGGAAAAATATACAAGAAAATGTTAGAGCCAATCCTGAGCTGAAACCCCATAATGAGTGGATCCAAGAGAGGGTTTTTAATTTGTATGTCATCCGTCATTCACTTCCCTTTCAAAAGAATACAAACGTTCAAAACATCGCAGGCTGTACATTAAGTGGCTTGCCAACATACCGGGTGGTAGCAATGTTCCACCAGACTTCACTGATTTCTCTCTCTGTTAGGGATCGCCGATTTTCGGCAACAAGGGCTGCTGGGTTCATTATAACGTCCTCCAGGTCACCGTGCTGTATATTACTCCTTCTCCGTTTCAAGGAGCTTTTAATTTGTCTTCGTTTTGGATCAGTTCTTGTTGCACTCCAAACATTCACTTTATTAACAAGCGGTGTTCTTGATGGTGCTGCACCCATGGACCTCAGGTTATATGTACTCTTTACCACTGGTTTTGTGATTCTCGGATAATCTGGGCCTTCTTCCTCTGTCAATTCTTCGATTGGTGTTTCATCCTTATAAATCGAATTCATTACCTTGTCCTCTGAAGTTTTTCCTTCATCCCTTGCTTTCTGTTCTACAGGTTTCTCACTTTTTAGAGATTGAGTTGTCTTGTACGGGGAATAACGCGCTTTATCTGAAAATCGATACAAATGGTTATTATCTTCGAACATTCCATTATATTGCTTTCCGCGCGCATCCGTTAGAATACCGTTTTTCAGAAACTTTTGGCACAGCTGCACAGCCTGTTGTCGAGCTACATCAGCTCCAAAATTGGGATTATCTTTCAAAAACCCGTGAAGCCAATCCAAAGCTTCTGAAGCAACAAACACATCTTCATAAACTTTCATCCGCCATCTTCTTCTTTTCACTGGAACATTGAGTTTCATCTGATGAACAACTTCATTCCACTGTTAAAAAAAGCACCATATTGAAACCTGTTAGAACCTTGAAGGCATTAATTTAGATAAATCTTAAAAATACTTTTATCGAATTCAAAATCTAATAAAAATTACATGCAATAAGAAGCGATTGAAAGAAAGTCCACGAACATCGTTTCCGAACTTAGAAAGACACTTACAAGTTTCGTCGCAGAAAACGGACCTCTGTTTAAATCACTACTGCTTTCCGTGTTGTCATTCATTTTAAAAAACTCTTATTACACATACGCATTCATAAAATTCATTATTTCGTCTTCGAAACGACACATTCCTACGCATCGAGAAAGACAAGAAGCCATTTTGAAATTCGCCCCAACAACAAATCTTTGCTGTGATTGGACAAACATCCAACCGAGAGCCCCGGGAACAGGTAAGCCCGCAACTTGGATTTTTGTCAATGGGTGCAGGGTGCACGTTAACTGCGCCCTTGTCATTAATGTGAAACATATTATACTGTTCCTTTCCGATTTTCCGAGGCAGTGAGTTTCTGTTCCCTCTACATTAATCTAAATCGGGCACTGAACACAGCTTAGGAGGCAGGCCGCTTCTTGAGAAAAGCAAATTGTTTGCTCAATTTTAGCTCCTTTGAGTCTACACATAAAGGAAAAACAAGGGTAGTTTTTTTCTTATCCTTAGAAGAACTTGAATTGGGAGGCTAGCTTGCTCTCCTATCTACGTCTTTGTCTATTAATGCAATGACATTTTCTTTTTCTCGTCCTGCCTTGTATTCATTCCGACTGATTTGTCTATCTGACTTTTAAAGGGAGTAGGTGTGGTCCAGTGCGGCTAAAGTTAGGGTGTTGCCAACATGTTTCCCTTTAATGTAGAGTAGGGCTGCCTAAGTGTTTCCACCATTGACGCTAACACCAAAATAATAAATGAGTTAAAGTCTGCCATCGAAATGGTACTTTATTATGCAGCCACAACATTAAGGATACAACTTGAGTATAAGAGTTGAGCTTGCCCTCATCAGTTAAATAGCAAAGAGATCCAGCAGCTAGGCTGAGGGTACATTTCACAAACAAGTTTAACAGTTCCAGTTTTGTTATACAATAATTGTTCTTCTTGTATCCATGGTCCTGTCAAAAAGAACTCTGTGTTTTGGGTTTGAGCAACAGTGATGATGGAGTCAGTGGTTTTTTCCTTTAGGATTTGAACTACACCGAGTGCTTCCTTGATGTTTACAAAGTCTTTTCTGAATATCATTCTGCTGGTTGCTCTGGTTTTAGTATATGTTCTTTCAACTGTGAATTCTGCTGCTTCCAAAGTTTTTCTCTTCCCGAATATTTTTCTCTTGTTCAGACTTGGAGGCAGTTTCATTTTGAAAGAATGTTCAACACTCCTTGATATGGAATTCAAAGCTGTAGCCAGTTCTTTGAGAGAGAAAAAAAATTATTGAAATGGCATTATTATCTCTTGCCTGTCAGTTTTTATTTTCAGGGCCTTATATAGTAAAGGAACCGTGCCGCGAAACAAGTCGGAAAGAGTATTATCACTGAAAGACATGGATTTCACCATTTTTTGCCTGAATAAGCAATTCTTACCTTTCGTAACAATTTGCATTTCAATTGGATAGTGATCACTCACAAGAACTGCCTGAAATTAAATAGCAAGTACTATGAGAATAACATAAAATATTATAGGAACACTGAACACAGTAATGATTCAGGGGTTTCATTAAAATTTGGAGCAGGAGGGCATCTGGATTTCACAGGCGAGCATCTGTCTGCAAGGCCCAAAGGGCCTTGCCTTCTTGGGGGCTCGGGGGGGGGGGGGGCATGCTCCCCCTAAAATTTTTCAAATTCTACAGTTGCAGAGATGCAGTTTCCATCATTTTATAGCACAAACTAACATCCCAAAGTTACCAGCTCTTTTTAAATTATGATTTGATGCATCAGTCAACAGACAAATTAGTAGATTTGCTTTTGCAACATTTGGTTGCATGGTAAGGTCACTATAAGCTGTTGTAGTAACATCATGTATTTCATTATTTGCCAAGTTCTCGGAAGGCGTTGTTTCTCTGCAGCTATCATTTGCTGGGATCTCAGATGACACGACGGTTTCTGCGCAAATATAGCGTGGAATATAAGTGTAAACGATTGATAAGTTGTTCGTTTCAGAGGGTCTATGATTTCAATAAAAGTATAAAAAACGAAAAGGTGTTGGCGTTAGATTTCCTCTATTTTCTAATCTTACTAAGATGGTTCTGCTAACAAACACACGGGGTTAAAAAGTTCTTTTCTTTACAGTTGCCGTGAACGAAAGATTTCTGTTACCACACGAGTAGAGTTTATGCATTCCACCATCCACAGACACAGACGAAGAAAAGTTAGCAGCTTCTACAACAAATTGACTTTCAGTTCCCGTCACTCGCAGAAGATTCAAATTTCAAAAGTAAATCAGAAAAGAATGGAGCTTTTGGGACAATTTTCAATCACTATGGGAGCTGCATGTCTTTCTGAACATAACTCAAACTTTAATTTAGTGCCAACTGGTTGTACCATTTACGTAATGATACGTCTTGCAACTCGAGCCGGCGGGGAAGAAATTGGTCACGTGCTAGGCAACCAGTTGAGAGAGCTAGCCGACTAAGATAACAATCTTAGAGAAAATAAACTTCGTGTATTTGATAAAAAATGGAAAAACTAATTTATTCCAAGTACTGCTATTTTTTTATGATTTGGCTTTACTGAAGGCACTTACCGCGACAAACCGTGAACCGGAGATTTCTGAATCCAATGTGCTAATTTATTTTAATTTACAGCATTCAGCCGTTTTTAGTCTCGTCACGCAACGCTCCTCCCCATTCATCAGGCAGATTTAAATCTGCCTTATGAGTGCTTAACGCACGAAACTCAGAGTTGCAGCGAACCATGTGTATTTTTTTCTAGTCACTTAATGTTATATAAGTTTAAATATATTTTTTTTAGAAGACACATTAGGAAAACATAGGAAAGTGACTTTTATATTTTTCTTATGGTTGAGATGTTAAAAGCAGCCGGGCAATGTCGTCTTCACAGCCGGTCAATTTTCCCGGTGCCCGGCCCTTAATGAAACCCCTCCAGTAATGTATGGGCTTGAAATAATACCATGGTCTCATTGATATCCAACTCTTGGTCATATTTATAACTCTCCGCACTTGACGCAATAACTGCATTCAACATGGCATCTCCAGCAACAACGAATCTGGAAAAAGGCAAGATGAGAGAATCAAAACCTCTGAGGACTAGCGTGGTTAACCGGCAGCAAATGTGAACTAATACTGAGTGCAGTGCAGTGCATTGCAGTGCACTGAATCTAATAAGACTGAGGAAACCTACAATCTAAGCACATTAAAGTGACAAGATATCTACTTCAAGAGAACTTTAATCATAAAACATCCGGTTAAACTCTAACTGACCGGTCATAGGCACACTGTTCTCCAGCTACAGTGGTATCTACGCAATCAGAAATGAGCCAATGAAATCGCACGTCATTGGCCAATCGATTGGTTTTCCATTTGCTGTCACTCATGAAGCTGCAGGCTGCATTTAAGTCACCAAGGATTATCACGTCTGTTATGTTAAGTTTCCTGATAACGTCGTCGTATACAACAACAAGTTCGTCTATTTCTTCGTTAGCTTTCGGCGGAGAAGTGTGAATAGCAACAAGCACAAAATCTGTGATATCTGTTAAAAAAAAGTAAAGATTAAAAACTAGTATGACATGACTATTGGAGCGTAAACATTCAAGGAAACTAACTGCGGTAGAGGTGTTTAGTCTAAAAAAGCCTCATCGGATTACGTTCGATATGATACGTCATATCCTTGTTCTGGAAATAAAGAATAAAACCAATCAGACTTTCGCCAGTCAAAGCGTGATCTTGTAGGGTACACTAGAGAAGCCTCCTATCATAATCTCAGACGATCAATGCCAACCTCTGTAAACCCTTCAAACACTCTTCTTTGATCCCAAGTCCCCTCGGGGTTTGACTACATACTTACCGGTCACTGAAGAGTAAAAGTGTACAATATATGGTTCCCTTTCAAAAGTATCACTCTGAAGATCTTCTCGGCCGTCATCGTAGGTATAATTATGTTTAACAGATAAAACGTCTTTCCTGTAAAGAATAAGGCTTCATTCAAGTTATTGTCAAGTACACTAAGGGGACTGCTTGGGGTGACCAGAGAGTATTAATATTGAGGGGTTGAGTTCAGAGGGCTTTCCCAGACAAAAAAGGGTTTAACTGTCTGCTCACAGTCGTCCTCGGCATTGTTATACGCATCGTGGACGCGCTTTTTTAGTACCTGCACCGAAACTATGGAACTCAATTCCCGAATATATTGAAAGAGCAGAAACAGTCGAAACATTCAAAACTAGGCTTAAGACATTTTTGTTTAAAAAACATTACTGTTAATTAATTACTTATTCTTATGTCTTAATAATCTGTTGTTAGGCGCATTGAGATTAGAGATCCACCCTATAAGCATCTATTTATTATTATTATTATTACTATTACTATTATTATTATTATTATTATTATACACTTGTTTAACAAATTTCGTCCATTACTTCATGTTGAGGGAAGAGAACTGGGACGAGTCTGATCTGTCAGTTATGCTTAAAAAAGTAAAAGGCAGCGACTATGGATGAAGAAAGGCCAACGTTCAGCAGCACAAATCTGTACCAGTAAGAGTACCAGTTTTACGAATGCAAAATCGTTGAATAAGTAATAAATTCTCGTTGACCTCACCTAAACAGGAACGCGTATTGTTCTTTGCTTGAAGATCTTCCAAGTCGCGGACTGATGGTGATATCGTAAATCCCTTTAGTAGAATTTCTGTAGAGTGCAAAAATATAAACAGATAAGGATAAAAGTAGCAATAATAATTGTTATAATAGCAACGAGAATCACACAAAAATGTGTTCTACTTACAGCACTAAAACGAAAACTGAAACCGTACCATAAAACTTTCAACACGTACTTGTTTACTAGCGACAGCAATTTAAGAATCGCTTTACCAGAGGCATCTCTGATCTCTTGGATAAGAATGACGTCATAGCGAAGAACAATCTGCAAGCGTCATAGAGAGAACAAAATGACACAATAGTAAACAATTACACAAACAATGGTCGGTATGACTTATTGTACTCACCCGCTCTCCAAAACGAAATACAGAAGAAGTGCCAGTCGATTAGAAGTACTGACCGTAAGACTGCAAACACCTGAGGGGGAGGGGGGAGGGGGGGGAGTTTTGAGTGTTTAGCGAGTCTATGTGTTGTCTCTGTCTTCGTTGCACTTAAAGCTTGCCCCATAATGTTACTTGCCGACCATAATGTTACTTGCCCCATAATGTTACTAAGAACGATTAGTAATACGTTCATGGCTTTGCAGTGACGTACAGTAACTAGTGAAAGAAGTGGCTATTCTGAAGGAGGAGGCGAGGGTTCATTCAGTTCATCTTTTTGAAATGGAACAGTCCGTGTGAACTGAACAGCTGTAAGAATAATCAACAAAAAGTCGAGCTAAACTTAGTTTTCTTTTCCGGTAAAGTAGTTAATTTTCATCGAAACATTTACCGGGATTTTACCTTTTAAAAAAGACAAAGTTCTTTCGCACAACTGGGAATAAAAAACTGTTTATCGCCCGAACAATCTCGCTCTAATTGGCCTTGTGGTAAGTAAAATGATGCCTCTTTTGCCCGAAAACATTCTCAAAGGAATTTCCGAGACAATAATTTAAATGAAACGGGACAGCATCAATGAATTTACCAACATGAACATGAGCAGTCCTCAATAAGTATAACGACGAGTACAACACTAAGGCCAACTGTAAAACAGCAGCATAAGATCATAAGATATTACAATGTCCCTTCTCTGCCCAAAAGTTTCTTTCCTTTGCACCAACAAAGCTACAAACTAACAACACACCGGCTACTGCAGCAATCACACTCGAAAAAGACAAACATGAGCTACACCAACCTTAACAAGAAGTTCTGGTATTCCTGGTGTCGCCATTTTCTTCTTGCCAAATATTTGGACGTTGAAAGCTGCAATTTTCAGATTGGTGGGCTCTTTCTGTGAATTGTCTCTTCCCATTCGTGACTTGTGCTCATCAGGAAACTCAGCAAAGAATGGCCGCTGAATGTTTTCGGCAGCATGCACATGCTGGCTAGCTTTATCAAAATTTTCGTTGAGGAAAAACAGGGAAAGTGTCGCAACGAAACAAGCCAAAGTGGTAAAACCCATTTTAACGACACTACATACCAAAGAAAAAAGCTCTCTTGTACCTACAAATTGGGAGACTCTCTTAGACTAATGTAACATCCCCGAAGACAGGTGAGATGGGCACTACATAAAAAATGGACACTTCAGAGTACGCATTAAATGCTACTTTACGGAAAATCAGGGATTAAAAAAAAGCAACCAAAACCCGAAAAAATAAATTACAAGAAGGCAGAGTCAGCCCGTTATAATTCAAATTCGCTCGATATTTTTGCCACCATTTGGCTTTACAACGTCCAAAAGTTTGAAAACAAGACAAAACGGCACAAATCAAGATAATTCGTAAGTTTTACGGTGAAAATCTACTCCGTGGCGGCTGTCTGACAAAGTCAAATATTATTCTTAACGTTTCAAGGAGCTAAGTCTGTGTAAACCAGTAGAACTCAAGAAATCACTTCTAAAAATACAATCGAAACTGCGGAGGAAAATATATTAAAAAAATTTAATTTATTTCCCTAACAATAACAGTATGAAATAATTTCCAAGGACTTTTCCTCAAACTTATCTTAAATTGCTTTGACAAAAATTTCGTTGTACATGTGCGCTGACGTTATCCTTGAAATATGATCTCAACCCCCTTTGATCTAAATGGATATTTTAGCTAAGGAAATTTAACTAGAGATTTTTTTAAAGACACCTAAAGACGTGTTAAATTTCATTTAAAAACTAAGGTAACGAGTTGCTATTGACTCTGATAATTACACATAAGGTGCCTTGATTTGGATCAAACTTTTTCTAGTGTAGTAATTCTCTCCTCAAGTGGATAAACAGTGAATAATTCCTAAAAATGTGAAGCTAAAATATAGCCTCTGCTATCTTGCTCGAACGTTTCGTTTTACCGTCCTTTCTTTTCCTTTACAGCCAAATTCGAAGAAAGTTGAAAATAATTTAACAAGCCAACATAGTGGTTTTTATGGAACAGTATAAGGTTTGTGAAAATGTTCGAAAATAATGCTTTTTTTTTTATTATTTTCATAGACAAACGCGTTTGAAAATGGCTTTTGCCGTGTAATTTGACTCTGCAACATAGAACACATTAATTCCCAAAACAGAAAAAAAAAAACCTGAAGTATTCTATTCATCCAGCAGCTGAAAACACAGCTATTCAACATCAAATTTATAAGTCGTCAGCTTCTCTTCAGTTCGATTCCAGGGTCCTGTTATTCGGACTGGAAATCTCTTCCATAGACTGGGGATGAGCTGTGTGAATGAGTGAGTATGTATCCACGACAACAAGCATCCAGCCACTGCCTCAGTATCCACCGGAGACTCATTTGCTCTTAGAAGGACTCTGACTGGCTAGCCTTGTTACCAATGGTTTGTGGTACACCCAGTTTTCTCCCACTTCATGGAACAACTATCAATCAAAACCAAAAGAGGCAAGCGTTTAACCTTTAACAGCAGGAATATGAATAGAATCACTCAGGCTTTCAAGCCTCTCTCTCATCTTAACTCACCTTACAAGATGTCCCCTCCCCCCCCCCCCACCTCAACCACAAAACAACTCACCTTTGTCTGCCAAGTTAGTCCTTTTTCTTTTCTTTCTCTCGCCTCTGCTCGCTGACGTTCTTCTAACTAAAAATAAAAACATCGCACAAACGGTTAAGTCCTATTCCAGTTATTTACTTGACATAATCAGCCCGAAAGCACCCTGAGGGCTTGACATTATTCACATAAAAACGAAATTATTTCAAATAAGCTATCAGGATTTAGACATCTCAGATATCACTTAGATTTAACTCAGTTAAATGACTTAAGCGGGAACGCTTGGAAACCACACGCTGTTCACCAACTATCTCAAATCAAAACTAACTTCTGCTCCAATAACAAAGAACATATTTACAATACCTTGTGTTTCGCTTCAGTTGCATTTCCCACGTCGTCATCTTTTAAACTTTTTGTAACATCTTTCCATAATCTAAATGAAGAAAGATTCTTCAATCAAAGAGGGAATACTTACTCTTTCTCTTCAAACAAATACAACCTACAAACAAAACTAACCTCAACAAGATGTGAGATGCTTACCTCCTAGATTCGTTTTCTTCTTGTTTATGGATTTTCTTTACCGTTTTCATTACACTTGGCATGCTTACTGTATCAACAAATAATTCGGGTTCCTAGAAAAAACCAGAGTTAAAGATGAGGGGAAAAAAAGTCCCGCTCTCCCTTAGTGAAAATTAACTTGATGTCGTAACGGCGGCGGGTGGGATTTTCGTAGTTTACAGCAGTTTTTAAGTATGATAAATGAAGACTCTGCTATCTTTGACAGGTAAACACTTCACTTTGTGGTTCATTGGTTACCTCTCGATCGGAATATTTGGCAAACATTTGTCCATTCCATTCCCCTGTGATGGTTAGAAACGTTTTCTTATCTTCCGGAGAACTAAAGCCAACAAAAAACACCAATCAACGGTCAAAGGACGAATATTCGTTTTGGAAAAGAAAACAGCAAGAATTCCAGCAAAGTGAGTTGCACACTTACGTCACTTCACATGTTATACGATGCTTTTTTCCACCATAAAAAGGCTGAAATGTAAAAAATATTACTTATCATTATACATAGGAACACAAACAGTACGGCAAAAATAGGAAAAAACCAGCTTCCTCTGGGCATAGCAGTAAACACACCCGACAGTGGAACTGTACTGCAGCTTGATATCCAGTTTTAGAACAAGTTATGTTAGTTTTTCCTCCAATTTCCACCCAAGGAACTGTGAGAATTGATCTGTAACACGAAAGGTTCAAATTAACACCAAGAGTCAATATTTCACATATGAAGCAACTGAAAAAAGTCGTCTCATCCGGCGAAATCGTGTGAAAAACACATTTCACAATACTGAACACTATTACCTGCCATAACCATTAGGGAATGTTAATACATAGTCCTCGTTATACGGTAAAACTGACACACAGCCTAAAGCAAGAAAAACAGGATCAGTCTGGAGGAAAAGCTTTGACCTGAGGTGTTTCAAAGGTAAAATATTGAAGCCTTAGAATAATAAAATGTCACCTTGTCCAATATTTTCAACTCCAACTGACAGTCCCAGAAACTTTGACTTGGTCCAGATGTGCGCGTTGAACGTTATCTGTTTACTGAAATTCTCTGCATAAAACGCAGAAACTAGGAACAAATAACAGACATTATTATTCTTCCTCAAGAATTACATGTCAAGCATCTGGCTATCCTGCCAGAGATCAGTACTCACTTGGGGGATGATGGGATACTTGCTCAGCAATGAAAGTGACGTCATCTTCTGAAGCCCACGGCAGTGGACCATCAACAGAACATTTCTACAAATCATGAAAACATAGAATCTTGTTTAGTTACAGATTACTTCAAGAAAGACGTCTGTCGTTTGATATCTACCCTGGTGCATTTTTATATTATTATTAACTCAGTCGTAAACCTATTTTACCCAGAGAGAAACAATCATCTTTACGTTTTTTTTTTTTTTTTCGTGAACATCAGTCTAAGTAGGAGACACCAAAAACTGACACGTCAATTTGACTTAAAACCACTGAGACTTTTGTTTCTCATTCAGCAGACCCCAGTAGGTTTTTGAAACGCACCAGTGACGTACCAAGTCTGCAACAGCTCTTGAGCTTTCAATTAATATCTCGCTATTGGGATCTCTACAAAGAGTAGGACCAAGGGTCGGACCAAGGCATCCACATGATGTGTATTTCAATATAATGGTAACAGAGAGTGGTGGTAAATCAACGCATTTTCCTTCTTTTAGTCTTCCTATTTGTTCTGATAACTAAACATAACCTGAGGGCGTCTCTACTTCCTCATTTGGTGAAATCTGTTCACTTCCTGTCTTCAGTTAAATTCAGTAATTTTCCTTTTGGATGGTCTGAATCCTCACAGGACATTTATTGTAACGGAGCACATTTTTGAAAACAAACAAACTTGTGTTTCAATGGCTTAAATTGAGGTTAAGTCCTTAACGACTTATCTGATCTGATAAGCTACGTTATTAACTCACCTCTGTTCTTGACGTTTCACACTCAGGTAAAACCCAGAAACAACGAAACACCTCCCCTAGGATAGGATTATATGGCTTCTTTGCTACCGAGCCCTGTAAAAAAAAAAAAGTTTACATACACGTGTTCTTATCAACAACAATAGCAATCTTTATTATACTAAAAGAAACTGTGGTGGTGCGTTAGAGGGGGAGTATAACAAGGTAATTTATAACATAACCAAAGTAAAGCGCGCGCTCTGATTGGCCAATTTAGCGTCCCCCATTTGTCCATGGGTGTACGCTGCTGACGTGAGCAAATGCAAAGACTATTTTTCCGCGCGCGCTTGTTTTTTTCTGGTCGCGCAAGATTTGTTAAATAAAAGGGAACTCTTTAGCTACAATGTATCAATGTTATGTTATGAAATAAATGGTAAACACCACAGCGTACACTATTGAGTTATGGATGCACTTGGGAGGTTTGCTAAGCACTCAAGAAGCTAGAGTCGCTCGAGGCTATCGCCTCGAGCGACTCTTACGCTTCTTTCGTGCTTAACAACCTCCCGCGTGCATCCACAACTCAATAGTGTACGCTGTGGTGTTTACCATTTGTTAATTGATCACCATAGAGGGTTTCAAAGCTAACGTTTCAAGCGTTAACCCTTCGTCAGCTCGAAAGGCCAGCTTTAAAACTCTTTAGGGTGGCCAGTTTTTGTTATACTGATCCCAGTGGAGCAATGACAATTTTCTCCTGGCCAGCTGTACTGAGCCAGTGCTAGTCAAGACAGACAAGTCTATCAAGGTCATTTCACCGATTAACAATTCCTGACGGCTTTGTGCGAGGGAGGAGTGCAAGAGAGATCTTTGGAGTCACATCCTGCGGCTTGACGTCGAAGGTATCCATGGCGACGGATAAGCCGTCAACATACCTTTTATCAATGGATTTGAACAATGTACTATGAATAAGCTAAAAGGGAAGGGTGGCCGCCTGGCATTTTTAACTCTTAGGTTATTTCGGACAGCCAGCGCCCCTATCATTGTCTGTACTATTATTATAAATTTTTCTCTCTTGTATATTTTGGGGTGAAAAAAAATAAAGTTGTGGTTGTTGTTGTTGTTGTTTGGTAGCGAGCAAAGACTCTTTAGGGATCACGTTGAAATGTAATAGATGAGGAAATAAACAACCTGTTTAAAGCGGATTTACCAGAAGAAAACTGCATACCTTAAAAATGAAGATATAAGAATTAAATGTGTAACAAAGAGGAATGTTCAACATACCTTACGACCTGCGTGGAAAGCAGACAAATACCACCTGACTACTGCTATCATACGATCTCTTGGATGTGAATGGTTTACAATACTGCAATACAACAGAGAACACATGGGTTTATGAACCCTTAAACACTTCATGCACGAAAAACTGTGGAGACATCAAATTCTTATCTGTTACGCAATATGTTGACATGGACTGAATATTGGCAAACCAAACTACCACCAAAAAACACTGACGTAACTTACTCGACGAACAGGTCAGGGTGAGCAAAGAAATCTGCATACATTTCCAACAAAGACCTTCTCTCAAGGATAAACGTCGGTAAAACAACCTACAAACGAAAAAAAAAAGCTATCTGAGCTGTCAATCAATCAATAAATCGATCGATCGAACCAATATAGAGAAATTACACAGCATAAATGATTCTGTTGTCATAATCATAACTAAGGAGAGACTTTCTAAAGAAACTGTGGTGCTACGTCGGCGGGGGTATCACAAGATAAAGTCGAACCTGTATTAAGCGGCGCCGCATTACGCGGTCAGTTGCCAAAATTCCGAATCTGTTTCTCCTTAATTACAGTAATTTGAACCTCTATTCAGCGGTCACCCTTAATTACGTCCCAAAGGCCTCTTTGTATTGTCTTTCCCCTGTATTGAACAGTCACATAAACTAAGAATAATCTTTTAAGTAATTGTTTTTCTCCCAAAATCAAAGTAAGTAGTATTTTTGAGCGAGATTCTGCAATTCAAGAGGTCAATTGTGACATAAAGTGACGCGTGTCGTTTTTTATAATACCTGTATTTAGCGGTCAACCTGTATTACGCCGCATTCTCCGTGAGTGACCGCTTAATACAAGTTTGACTGGTTTTATCAACTAAATCGATAATGTAAATTGGCCACCGTAAAGAGTTTAAAAGCTAAAGTTTCGAGCGTTATCCCTTCGTCAGAGCGAATTTTAACTCAGTTGATAAAACCAGATTGTTGTTATAATCAGTTTACCTTGGTCAAGTCCATTCCTAGACGCACTTGAGATAACAGATGCGTGATAATACTACTGTGTTTGTCGATAGCCTCGACTGCAATCAACAAAAACAACCCATTGACTTAATATATTGATGGACTGGACAGATACTGTAGCGTCTTTGTGTACTCTGCTCTGTACGTGCGTTTAAACTTGAGAATAACTGACGACAAAAAGAAGACCAACCACAAGGGACATTAATAAGTTAATGCCACATTAAGGGAGGAGGTTTGACTGAAGTCAATTCGCTAAATTCCTTTGCCTGAAACGGTAGTATCTAACTAGTGACCTGGGTTTGACATTATAAAAATTACATTAATGTGTTTGTGCAGTCTTGATTGGATAATCTCTCATACCTTAAACATTCATCCCGATGAAACACTTACGCCACATAGCAGCCGAAACCGAGTCACTCGCGTGGAAAGAAAATATGGAAAAAGAGCGGTTTAGTCTTACCTTTAACAGTTTTTGCCATTGCTTTCCGCAGTTTTACCGAGAATTAACGATACAGCGCTCTTAATTATACTTTTGCTACTTTGCCAAATATTCCCGATTACGTAATTGGCTATGTACATCAGGTGAGTCTGGTGATACAGTGACACGGCTATGGTAATGTTAGGCACGTGCTTCTCTAACCCTCACGACATCGCCAAAATACAAGATAAGAGGGTCATTCATCGTAACAACGTTTATGCAATGTTTTTTGTTATGTAAAGCCAAGACAACTGGCAAGGAAGATTATGGAGGGCAGGAAATAAAAATCATTAGTATATACCAATCAGGTGAATGGTGCTTTTTCGCGCAGTGATTGGTTATTTCGGAAGTAAATAGCTAGAACTATTTACCTCCGAGCAGCCGATGAGGCAAAATCGCGTGTCAAGAGTTTAATTTCTGACCATTTTTCGCTTTACTGAAAAAAATAAACAACTCTTGTCGTATCTTCGTGGTATACACTAAAACAATTATTCACATCACCTCCACTTCGGTAAATAATAATTGTTGATTATTACTTTAACCGCTAACCGATAACCGCCTCCCGGTTAGCTCAATGGATAGACCGCTGGACTGTTGTGCGGGAGGTCGAGGGTTCGAGCCCCGGCCGGACCAACACTCAAGGTATTAAAATAATTGAGAAGAATATGCTTCCTTTCTATAACATCAAGAAATGGTTAGATGTTCTAGTCTTCTCGGATAGGGACGAATAAATGGAGGTCCCGTCTCCTACAGGGTTAGGGGTAGGAGACGTTAATATCCCACGCACGAGATTACTGTGTGATGGATGTCCTCCCCTGGGGTGGGATGGGCGGGTTAGGATTGATTGTAAATACCGCTGTATAAGTGATATATTGTAATTGTAATTGTACTTTGCTGCCTGTGAAGTGTTTCATCGAGATAAATGTTTAATATATGAGATTATCCAATAAAGAATGCACGAACACATTAATGTATGAGAGATTATCCAATCAAGAATGCACTAACACATTAATGTAATTTTTATAATTTCAAACCCAGATCACTAGTTAGATACTACCGTTTCAGGCCAAGTAATTTAGCGAATTGACTTAAAACCTCCTCCCTTTTTGAGTGCATGACGGGAAAAATGTTTTATAAGATCTGTAACACGCTCTTAATAATTTTTCCTTAATAATCCCCTGAGCCGAGATAAGCATCCTACCTCGCCTCACAAGAATGATAACTCTAAATATGATCCCTCAACTCCCTTCAAGGTAGTAAAATTCTAAGCGAATCACAGTTTTCCTGTCAAAAGTTTGGTTTGGTCACGAGAGTAAGGAAGAAAACAAAACAACAGTTTTTTCTTGATTTCTGAGTCCAAAAAAAACCGATGAGTATTGATATCCGCGTTGAGGCCGACCGACTTTCCCCTCGTTAACTATTAAAAGAAACTCCTATGGATCGTTCCGCGCTGTATAAAGTCAATAAGTATTACTTTTCTTTTTTCCGTTAATTCATTAGTATTATTGTCATCATTAGATCCAATACTTGTATTTTAATAAACTTTGCGCCTACAAACACTTGCAATTCACTTACGGTCTCCTCCTGTTGTGTCATCATCCTCGATTTCATATTCGTCTACATCAAAAAAGAAATTAAAGAAAAATCAAATATAACAACAACAGTGTGAAACCCTTTTCGACTTCCTCTTTTCAAAAATTTTGAACAGGGCTTGACTTAACATTCAAAAATTAGATTTCTCTGACACTTCAGATATTCCAGTAGAAGAAAATAGCCACAAGGTCAAGTGTTTTAATTGAAAGACTCAGGAGACTCTGTTACAAAAGGGCTTGTGGGGAAATTTAACTACAAATTTCACGATATAATTTCAAGGTATTTTCACGATTTACGCCAAGCAAACTAAGAAGAACTTATAGAGAATTTTAACCAAAACTGTAGGATGAGATGTGTCATTCAATTGCAACTGAAACAGATTGGAAAAGCAGTTGCAGTTCATTGAACTTTTTTTCAAACCAATTCCCTAGCCCTTAGCTGTGGACATGCTGCCATTGATAAAAATAACACAAGAAAATACCACGATCCATCCACTTCTTGGATGCTGAAAATGGGTTACTCCTGGGGGGCGAGCTGTACAGAAAAAGAAAAAAAAAAACAACTGTCAACAACGAATTCACAACAAGTTTGATTTGAATATTTCAAAAATTGTGATATCAGGTATGTCTAACTCTTTTCAAGCTCCCATTATGGTAACTTCTTTTCTAAGTACAGCCAACCATACTTTGTGGCACAATATAAAGAGCTGTTTTTCACATGACCCAGCTTGATGTAGCTTACTGCAGTTGTAAAGCAGTGCAAAATATAATAATGATTCGTTATATTACAAACAGGCAATGTTGTTATTGGATAAAGAGAGGTCCATTACTAACCTTGAGGGTGCAGATTCTGAGTAATGGAACTCATCGGCATCAAAGAATTCCACTTCATCTTCATCCTCACTACTGGAATACGAAGTAAATGGTACTACATGACCATCACGGCTGGGTGACAAAGAGAACCCAACTTGTGGGTGAATGCTTGTTCCGTCAAGTTGTAAGTGAGATGGAGTATTTCTTTCAGCTGACGACAGTTCATGGTTGGATTTTGACGTTACTTTAGAGGATTCAAAACCACATCCTTCATCACTGGAAACTGAGGAAGACTTGTCCCTAATATTAAGTGAGGAGTCACTCTTACTGGGCTTTAGAATTCTGGTTTCTACTGCAGTTTCCATATTTTGTTTGCCTTCATTTGCACATCTATCATTTTCCTGTGCAAGAGAAGGGTCTGAGCTTTTGGCTGAGTAATGATCATTGAGTACTGGCATTGCTAGCTCTGCAGAAGAACTCTCAGCAATTGATTTCTCGCATTCTAACTGTTGGAATAAAAATTACATGACAAACTTTAGTTTTTGGGTGTTCATAGGAAGAAGAAGCGGTGTTAGTTATTCAAAGCAGAATAATACCATAAATTAATGATGACAAATTATCAGCAAAGTTTAAGTCTTTAAATAAAAAAGTTGGTCTATCAAGTATATAAGAACAGTCACCTTTAGAGCAGACATCTGCTTCAAACAATGATTCATTGACTCCAGCATTTTCTGTTGGAAGGAATAATAATTATTGTTTTCAAGGTATCATCAACAACCATTTTTCCTAAGCTGATTAACTACTAGGAATAAATCCCTAACTGAGCTGTTTTTTTTCTTCTTTTTGCTACAGCTATTTCTTATCATTCTGAATTTTGCATATGAGAAAAATTCTCTTGTAATCGGTCTCAGTGGCGACTTTAAATATTGAAGTTAAGTTACAACACAAATCATTCAGTAAACCATAAAAGAAATATATTTTGAATAATAATTTACGGCCCTTTAAAAACTAGGAACCTAACAGGTACCTGTTTAGAAAAGCATTATTTTGCATGAATGATTAATATTGTATTTCAGGAGGACAAGATAATACCATCTAGCATTTTTCTTCATCATCTAGGTTTCCTTTTAGGGTAACTCAGTCCTGTTTGTTTGATTTTATTTACTTGTAATGCATTAATTATATTTATCTTCCGAATTTGAAATTTGTAGGAACCTTACTCATTTTACTGGTGCTTGAAGTTGTGAAAACAAAAAATTACACTGTAACTTCAGTCTTGCGGAAGGATAAAAACAATTTTGCAAAATATCTCCAAATGCCAACCCCATACACTCAATTGAATATTTCATGGAGGCCAAATATAAAAAATTGTAATAATAATAATTATAATAATAATAAAATTAAAAAATAACCACGAGGTAAGTAAAGTCTGCTAAAAGTAATATGTTACTCTACACAACAGTAAATTCACGTGTAAAATGGTGCATTCAGTGTATAGCACTTAGTCTTTTTATTTTGTTTGTTATCAAACAAAATAACTTAAATTACAAAAATAAACCTTTGTTAGGTTGTACTGAATAGAAACAGTCGGAGACTTTAAAAGGGGTACAACCTAAAAATTGATAAGAATAGGAACCTCAATAACAGATAGCCTTGTTCTTTCTGCAATTTTATGGACCACAACTCTGTCTCAACCCATAAAAAAAAAAATTGGCAAATATTCAACCATCATAACTTCACCCTTGGTCAATAATGCATAGATGTGTTCAGTCAGCGTGTTTCAACAATCAGGTTTTCGCAAATCAAAATTTATACCAGTCTTTCAAGATTTAACCCTGTTCAACTTGCAGTTACTTACAGTAGATGTATCCTTTAGTATGGCATATCTCTAAGAAACCACAAAAAGTACATATGATTAATTTTAAGCTTTTTGACTATAAGGTAAGAG
Organism: Stylophora pistillata; assembly: GCF_964205215.1. Classification (NCBI taxonomy): domain Eukaryota; kingdom Metazoa; phylum Cnidaria; class Anthozoa; order Scleractinia; family Pocilloporidae; genus Stylophora; species Stylophora pistillata. The sequence continues at coordinate 85,949 of NC_142529.1, forward strand.
AGGCAAAACAAGTTTGAAAAGAGAACCTTCTGTCATGAATGTTAAGGGAAAGGTGACAGGATAGACGTCTCAACGCAATTGTAATAAAAGTTGACACAAAACAACAGCAAATGAAAATACCTGTGAATCTTGAGCTCCTGTATCAGCACTCATTCGAGAATGTAAATGCTACAAGAAAAATTTAAAACAAGATTGTAAGGTTTGTCTTTTTAAAAATAATAGAATCATATAGAATTCTCTGAGCAACTGGAGGGGCTTCTCCATCAATCAACTGCACAAATCAAATTTACTTCAACCAAAAGTTGCAAAAATACCTACTTAGGTTCATATTAAGTAAAATGAAATGAGAAAACAACATAACAATTTTATGGCTTTCATATTTTGGTGGTGAGGAAACTCTGCGACATTGCAACATACATCCATTCTTTGATTTTCCCAAAGTAATGCACTAAGATGGCAAAATAACTTCTATCTTGTAAGAAAATTTGGCTCCAAGCAATACTTTGATCAAATCACAAACACAGAAGAGAGGTGGGATAGTACGTCCACCATGGAGATGGGGGTTCTACTGTCAGAGATGAGACATTGTATATGTTGTAGTTCAATTTTATCCTTGGTTCAAATTTTATATTCCTTTGTTTCAAACTCATTATCATACATTAACATGACCGAGAACATAGGAAAATAAAATTTGAACCGAGGATAAAATTGAACTACAATATATACTCCAAACAGAGTAATACAGAATAATTGAAATCAATTCAATATTATTTGTTTACACCTTGATTTGTTGTTCGAGAATCTTCTGGTATGCGTCGGCTTCTGCTAAGCGTTGTTCCAAATTTTCTTGAGAGGGATCAAATAACGTCTGAAAACCTGCCATTGGTCTCTGATGTGAATAAGGCGCAAAACAATGTAGAATCCTCCATGGTACTCAGAGTAATATTACTTACCATTTTACATAACCTGAGCACAAATTAGAACTTATCACTGACTCATTTGAATTTATGCAGATTCATTTACATTTTTGTCTGATTTCTCCCATGACATAAAATATAAGAGAAAAATCGAGTTTCCAGATGGGATTTGAACCCACAACCCTCCGTGATCTATATCACGGAGGGTCATAGGTTCAAATCCCATCTGGAAACTCGATTTTTCTCTTATATTAAAAATTGTTTATTTCATCTTGACATAAAATATAAAAGTCAAAATCCACAGTTAACATTCAAAGGATTATATTGAGTCATTCCCAGCAGAAAAAAGTGTATCAGTGATTCATGGTTCAAGTATATCAGTCTTACTTTTATTGAATATGTCTAGAGACCAGGGAGATATCAAAGGAATGTTCCCTTTTTTACTTTTCAAAGGTATTTAAAAGATCCTGCCATAGAAAATGAAACACAAAACCTTTCTGGCTTGTGAGTGTCTTTTGATTGTGTCCTCTAAAGCTCTAATCCAACGTTCTCTCTCCTCGGCATCACGTGCTGACAAAAGAAGAGGGAACTACTACAATCAAATTCTTCGATAAAATAAAAGGAAAATAATTAAAAACAAAATAGTATCACAAGACCAGAACTGGGCAGATAGAACTGAGAATACATAAAAAAAATATATTTTCAAGAAAAAGGTTTTGAACATTGTTATTTTTCTGACTTTTATTTATTTCAAGATTTGTACATATAGTATACAGGTGTTAGAACAAAAGGATATAGCATCCCTTATAAGGTTCAAACACCTTACCCAACCCCATAAACCTAAAAACAAAACATATATATGATATTAATAAAAGCATCTTAACAAGAACATGCGTTTCTTATATTCACTCTTCTACATTTTGGACAAATAATCTTGTACGAGTGAATATTATCCCCACCAAAAACAAAATGCAAACGCCAGAAGAAAAAAGATTTGAGCTTGCGCTTAAAGGAGTCCAGAGAAGTAGCTAATGTCCTCAGGAATACTATTCTACAAAATGGCAATTCTGTTAAAGAAAAATCACGGAAAAGTGAGGTGCCAGTTCTGTTTGTTCTAAGATAAAGTTCAGAGCTAGCTTGGTGAGAGCACCCCCTTAGAAAGGAAAAATATTTATCAAAGTGCTGTGTAAAAATTGCATCTCCTTTAAAGGACTTATAAAAGCAAACTAAATCTAGATATTCCAACCAAAAACTTAGCAGAAGTAAATTTAGTTTAATCAGATGATCTTTGTAACACAAATCACTGTTTCTACCAACAATAAAACACGTGGCTCTTCTCTGTACCTGCTCGATGAGGATTAACTGATTTATAGCAGACTGAGGGGCCTTAACTTGCAAGCAATAACATAAATGGGAGCGTACTAATGAGAAGCAAAGGCGCAAAAGAGCATCACCATCGACCAGACCTGTGCAATTTCTCTTTAGGAAGCCCAACATCCTATTTGCCTTAGCAACAATCGTAACTATGTGCTCCTTCCAAGAGGTGTTGATGACAATCATAACCCCAAGATCCTTTTCAGATTTAACCACCTGCACATCAATTCCATGTAAACTGTAAGTACGTGGTGTGCTTACACGTTTCTTAGATATGCACACATTTTTGCATTTGGCAGGATGAAAATGCATTTCATTGTGCAAGGACCAGTTTAAAAATGCATCTAAATCCTGTTGCAAATTTACAAAATCAGCCTCTTGCTCTATGATCTTTATTAATAGCACTTTGAGTCATCAGCAAACATTGCAATCTTTGCGCTAGATACTGCCTGCATTTGACATATCATTAATAAATAATAAAAATAACATCGGTCCAAGTATTGACCCCTGCGGGACCCCAGATCCTACTTCTGACTTAATACACAGGTAAAGGTAAAATAGACTTGTTAAACAATTTAACTATAAAGAATTGCAATAAAATCAAAAAGTTTAAAAAATTAAAAACCATCTTGGTTTAAGAGAAATGCAACGACATTTCGACGTTCGCTCAACGTCATTATCAAGTCAATAACAAGTGAAATGAGAATGAATACAAATGTAAAAGAATTCCTAAGAGACACAAATAACAAAATTGTAAATATATAAATAACAAAGAATTCACATGCAGACTCACCTATTCGCATGCAGAGTCATGTAAAGAGTTTGGCACAAATTGAGTCTTTCTGAGTATTCAACTCAGGGTTCAGTTCCTTAATAAATAACATCTCAAAAATTAGACAATCAAAGTTTGATCTACATTTCTTTAGAACAGAAAATTGCTTATCAACCAAGTCAGTCTTCAATAGACCGTGTTGCTCAAGATGCCTCCAGATTGCAGAGTATTTGTGCTCGTTAATGCGCTGGTGTAAGTGTCAGGCAGTATACGCAACATAATCTGCGTCGCACAGATCACATTCAAATTTGTAAACCGTGTATTGATTACTCTTAAATACTCAGAAAAACTCTATTCACACCAAACTCTTTACATGACTCTAAGTGCGAATGTGACTCTGCGTGTGAATTTTTTGTTATTTACATATTTTCAATTTTGTTATCTTTTACATTTATATTTGTTCTCATTTCACTCATTATTGACTTGATAATGACGTTAAGCGAACATCGAAACGTCGTCGCATTTTTCTTAAACCAAGATGGTTATTAATTTTTTAAACTTTTAAATTTTATCGCAATTCTTTATAGTTAAAGGTAAAATACTTGCTTAAATATACAGTAGGACCCTGCTAATAGGGACTTACCTAGGGACACAAAAATGGTTCCTGTTAGCAGGAGTTTTAGTTAGCTGAGATTAAATGACTGGAAAAAAGGGTGAAGGGAAATCAGATCTTGTTTGAGTTATTGGGGGGTTCAACTCAACCAAGTTCGAGTTAGCAGGGTTCCACTGTAATATGCCTTGGTTTTATGGTAATGTACGATATTGTACTATAATGAGGTTGAAGCTTCATAATACTAGTTATCAAACAGATGTACTGTAAATTTCACCTTTTGACAGGCTTAAGATTGATCAGCTCGTCAAACCATCTGAACGTGAATATCTGATCAATTTAACACTTAACTTATGGTTTTTCATTAATAAAGGTATTTTCTTGTATTCTTCACAAGTTTACAACATATCAGTTTCAATCAGTATTCTCTCTTTCTGAGAGTTAGCAAGACAGCTGAAAATAGGAAAATCGTTTTTTGATTGAACAGATTTGTTTCTTGTCCAATTAAAACCAGTCAGTGACCTGGAAAATGACCTCCCAGTGGAAAAAAGTTTTTTGCAGGTTTCAGTTTATAACAATGGAAGATAACACCAGAACATCGGGTAAACTTTAATTGTGTTAGACAAAACTCTGTATTTCATGCAGTAAAGCTACTTCATAGCAACTCCAAAGAAACAAAGACAGCCGCTAGACAAGTATAATGACAGAATTAGATTAAAGTATACATACAACTTATGGAAGTGATCTTAAGTTTGCTGCAGCATATAAATTTTGTTAATTATTTGTGGAGGCAATATACATCTTTACTTAAAATTTGGACAGCAATAAGAGGCATTATAATAAAAGTGTATGGCTATATAGTAAAGTGTATGGCTATATAGTAAAGTGTATGGCTATATAGTAAAGCGTATGGCTATATAGTAAAGTGTATGGCTATACATGTAGAAATCAGTGTTAATATTTTAAGGAGAGCAAAAACTTTCATTTGGATACCTTGAAAGTGAAAGGTCTTTTGATCACAGCTTATAGTAAAAGTGCTGTCCTCTTCATCATCAATTCCTATGTTTGCTCCCTAAAAATTGATTGAATCGTGCTCACCAACTCTTCCACAAATAAAAGTTAAATGAGTGCTTCTCAATTTTGACCTGGACTGTTACATAGAGATCAGGCCGGCCATATCAGAGGATCTTTAGCCACATGTACATCATAGTTGTAGAAGTTAGACACATGACCCTTAGAACAAGACAATATATGGCAAGGAGAGGGAGGGGATACAAGTCTTGTACCCACCCCACCCCCTTTCTTGCATCGTATAATTATCCATAAGTTAATATTTTCCAGTGTTGCAGACATACATCTTTGTCAGCATCTTTTTCCCCAAGGCTTGGCTTTTCACCATAATGGGTCCTTTACCAGAAGTCAATGCCTTTTGCCAACTGACCCATACGAAACAGTGAAAAAGAAGTACAGGGTTTACCAAATATCAACTTTACTTACCTTCAGACGTAAACATCCTCTTCTTGTCCCTCTCATCATTTTGTCCTTGGACTTTAACCAACAGCAACATGGTCAGACAAAATTTACAAATTACCAAATGACATCATCCAAGTACGATCGCAATTAATTTTAATCATAACACTTCTCTGGAATCAAAATTTCCGCTTCGTTTTCTTTTTCTCCCAAAGACGCCAAATAACGTAAATAGCCAGTAGGCACGACCCAAAATATGTCGCCTCACGACCCTGCTCACCTTCCCTTGTCCTTACATTTCACTGGGTGTGCATCCTAGCTGTTTTGGCTCAGTAAACGTCTATGATTGACTCTCAAACACAAACGCAGGTTTAAAAGTAAATGGTAGTGCTTTGTTTTTTTCTGGAAATGATATAAAAAAGAATTAGACTCACCGTATAATAGGATAACAGCCCTGTATTGTCGTCTAAAACAAACCACCTATACTGCCATCCTTTTACAACGTTAGTCCATTTAGAAAGGGGTCCTTCCATCACGACCGCCATTTTGAATCTTTCCTAGAGCCCAATCTATCAGTAATTTCACGAACAACATAAGTCATGTGATATGAGGTGTAAAGCATCCAGTACTTTTAATCTCCAAGGGGTTGCTGCGGCACAGCGTTACATTTTGACTGATTATGCGAACACTTTTCAAAATATAAAATTCCTCGAGCAAAAATAAGATACTTTCTTTCTGTAGAAAATGAGGAGGGGAGGGAGGTGGGGTAGGGTGGTAATGTTCGGAGGAGTTATTAGAAAAAGCCGAGTAGACAAAGGAAAGCGCTCGCCTTCCACCAATGTGTCCCGGGTTCGATTCCCGGACCCGGTGTCATAAGTGGATTGAGTTTGTTGGTTCTCTACTCTGCTCCGAGAGGTTTTTCTCCGGGTACTCCGGTTTTCCCCTCTCCTCAAAAACCATCATCCTTTGAATTTATTTAATTTAGAGTTTATTTGCATTTACACGCGACCCCACATGCTGTTCAGCTTTAAAACATTATCGTGTCTAAATAAAGGTGTTGTTGTTATTATTATTATTATTATTATTATTATTATTATTATTATTATTATTATTATTAATGGTGAGGAAAGACTGCTGAACAGAGATGCAGACATGATAGAAGAAAAGGGAGAAAGAGCGCATGGAAAACACTATGTAAACTTAGCGGGATAGGAGAAATGTGGTATGAAGTCAAAAACGGGCGGATGAAGAAGTACAATAAGTAAGAAAACGACAAAAGGAATACAAAACAACTGAGTCTGCTATACTTTCTCGCCATTTGTCATCTCTCATTAAACATGTATGAAAATTTTCAGGCAAAGTAATCTTGAAGTATAATATATTTACAGATGAATTTCTCACAAAAACATCCGCCATTAAATGATACTGCGTTACAGCTGAAGCTGGAAACATTTCCATGGTCGGTTCCAAAGTAGCTAATGCTGTAACGGTTCAGTTTTCGACATGGTTTTTCATTTTTTCAAATCAGGCAAATAAACGAAGAAAAATCGGGAAAGAGGAAGAGCCTCCTTCCTCTGTTTATCCATATTTAATTATCAAAATCGTTGTTAATATTATTATTATCATTATCATTTCTTTTTTTTATTTCAATTTCATTCACTTTTTCGCGCGCGACAGATCAGACAGAAATGAGTGAATTTCAATCTTGACTTTGGCGTGGCCATTTAAACTCCTGCAAAAACGAGCCAGGTGGAGTAAAAATTTCAGACATGTACGTGTGGAACTAGTTTTCTCTACGAGTACCTTTGATGACTACGTAACTTCGCCGCAGGCTACACGCTATGTTATTTGCTTATTTAGTTTGCACGGGACTCTCAACTAAATACTTTTTCCATACAACATCACTTCTGAGGTTTTATACAACAACTTTCCCCTGATCTCTCAATTTTCTTTACTTTAACTTCTCTGCTTGGGAGAAAATAGGGTTACTGGCTGAATTTGCAATACACGCAATTACACAGGAATGCAGCTCAACACTGATGAAAGTGAAAGTGTCCGGCCGACTATTTCATTACATTTGGTAGTCCAGCGTAAGACTTACTGCGCCTTCGATGCTGTGTACAAGCAGTTCCCTCACGTGAATCACTGGCTATTGATGAAGCAGAGTGATCATCAGCCTCATCACCGACACTAACTGATCTTCGTCTTTGAACAGCAATTACAGAGAACGAATCCGTCAAGCGTGGCAAAGAAGGAAGAGAAACAGAACTCCAACCAGAGCCTTTTCCCCCGTCTTTCTCTTTGAGATGACTATTCTTATCTTGAAGAGGTGGTAACACAAGCGTCGTCTTCCTTTCTGTTGTACTTTTTTTCCTATATTGGTTTTCAAACCGATTTTGTGCAGCTCTAAGCTGACATGTTTCTGCTTCAAACTGTTTCATCAAACGCTGCTTTTCTCTCTGTAAATTATGCTCTTCTCGCGAATTATGAGCGTTTGCTTTTCTCCAACTCTTGGAGGCCATCATTTTTTCATTTTTAGATAATGAGGTTTTCATCGTGAGAACCTTCAGCGTCACGCAGTGATGTTGTTTCAATATAGCGAACTACTGAGTGTGTGGGATTAACCACCCCCCAGCGGACCTTTGTGAAGTCGTCATTTGGACGCGATACAGAACAAAATTATCATTTAGCGTAACTAACGATTGTTATGCGAAAGATATTTGGAAACAGCCTGAAGGCGAACTGCACACCATGGATAATACATAAACTACAATAGGGGAGCTAGCCGGAAAATTAATGCAGCTTTAGAAAAATAATAAAAAAAGAATAACGGCAGATTAACTATTTCATGAAATAACGTGTAAATTCTTGCAGAGAGAAGGGCTGAAAGTAAACCACTTCCACAATATTAGCACCGAAGACCAAGTGTTCATGCAAACATCGCTCGTCAGTTCCGTCAACCTCTGCTTTTCTAAGTAGAGAAATTTAAACTTGAAAATATTATTCAAGTTCCAGTCTCTCTTATATATCTTTAGTTTGTTTTGCCACATTGTTCGTTACGAGAACTAATACAGACTGAAGGCCAATAAATCTTGAATGTTCCACTGGAGATAGCAACAGGCTCTGTTCTGCTCTGAATTCAAAATTTACCGTAATGGGTTTCCTAATTTTTTCCCGTTTCAAAAACCCTTTGTCTGCTTTACTCTTTAAAATGAACTCAATCAAGCGACTGCCCAAAATGTGCTTTTGAGTAGAAGAATGAGAAAGAAAACAGGATTCATTTGTTGCTGTTACCTTGGGCAACGCCTTATTTTTTGAACAAGATGGAAGAGGGGAGATACAAGCCGTTTTTAAAACACCATTGTCCTCTTCCTGACATTCAATCTCTTCCAGGGCAACCCCTGAAGCACAAGTCTTACATTTGTGCCATTTGTTGACGTCACCTGGCACTATTTGCTCTGCGCAATCTCTGTATGAGTGACGCATAAACAGCGTCATACAATGGGGCGTAACCGAGCCTTGTTCTCTGTCATGTCCCTCGCCCTTAACATGCCACATTTTGTCAGCTGCGCTGAGATCAACATGTTAGAGATTTCTTTTTCACCGAAAGGGACATCCAAGATTCTTCTAGGCTCCGTGTAGATTTGTAGTATTTTGTTTTTTCAGAGGTTTGTTCTGGCTGTCGGAAGATCCCTTTCATTGGTTTTCTTATTCCGCGTTGTGCTCTATTAAGATTAAAAGATATTTTTCTTCCTTAAGCACCAGGGGCCGATGCGACACAGGACGAATTTTCCATACTCCGTGCCTGATTGTAATCTTGCTTTCCGACAGTAAGTTTGCCAGAAAAATTACTTTTCCACTTTCTTTCGTGAAACTCAATGTCTTCCAATTTGTCAGTCAGTTTTCTAGTTTCACGAGGATTCTTTTTAAAATAGCTTGGCCCATCTTGCTGACAGACACATGTATTGTTTCGAAGGCTAACTGCCTCTGAAGTGATTTTAGACGGCTTATTGCGATAAAACTCGAAGGCGAAAAGGATAAATACAAATTAAATACACAGCAGGTTTGTATCGTAATTCTCTTTCTAGTCTAGCTAAGTTTTAACCCTGGTATTAAACAGTCAGCTGGTTAGTAACTGAAAGGAAACAATGCGGTGGCATGGCTAACTGGTAATTAAGTGATAACATTTGTATGACGTATCAGAAACAAAGGGTAAACACCATTACTTAATACAATATTTTATGCAACGATAGGCATGGTCCTCACATTGACACCTGTGATACTTAAGGTACAACTGCAACACTTTGATTGGTCCTCACACTGACACCTGTGGTACTAAGGTACAACTGCAAACACTTTGATTGGTCCTCACACTGACACCTGTGATACTTAGGTACAACTGCAACACTTTGATTGAATAGTAACAGGTTCCTGTTAATCTCTGGGGAACAAATCACACGCCACTTGGCAAATTGCTTTTGATTGTTGCATGGCTTCAAAGAAAGAGTTTTGCAAATGTATCTAGCAATATCAAAGTGTGAAAACCTTTGATTAAGGTTCCTTGTGAACACTGTATATGTGATATCGTGTGTACTATATTCATGTTTCCTGAGTGTAAACTTTGTCAGATTTGTTCCATTTCACGGCATGATCGTTATGCTATGATGGAAAGTTCTGTATTAATATCTATTACTAAAAAATGTTAATTAATTTGATTATTTGATATCACTTCACAAGAACATGTGAAGGTAAAAACACTGAGGTATTCTGGATAAAATACAGTTAATGGTTAATCTTCTCTTAATGTCAGAGTGTAAGATGTATCTCGTTGTTTAGGTCTTTGTAATGGATGTGCCACCAATGCCGCCATATGGTCAAACAGGCGTGTTGTACTGCGTGATACTTCCAACATAAACCCATCTTCTTCTTCGTCCATGTCACAGAAAAAATCATATATTTCCTATTTAATAGTAAAAAATGTTAGGTCACATTTGCAATGAATAGCAAAAAAATATTAAGTCACATTTGCAATGAAGTTGATCAGCACCTTTGTGGAGCAATAAATTTGTTGCTCCATTGAACCGCATGAGGACAACTTTACTCCAATTCCATCTCAGTCTCTTTACAGATCTATGGTTTCAATCTTAAGTTCCTTTTTTTATTATTCCTAGTGGTAGGCTTACTATTATACAGATTAAGTGCTCAGTCGCTAATGAGGCTAATCTGTATGACATCAACAGAGAATTTTTCTGAATGACTTCCCTAAAAAAAAAAGTAATTTGCCTACCATGAACACTAGTATTCCAAGTATTCTCTGTTTTCAATGTTTGACATAGCAAGTTAAGGAAGGTTCTCAATGACTTACTTTGCACCGATTCATTTCTGAGGGAAGCTCATGAACATAAAGAACATCAAGAAAGAAATATGGGCAGGCAGACAGTTGTGAAAATATCTGCAAATGACAATAAAAGTGGTCTTTTAAACATAACCCACAGTAAGTACCCAGCATTGATCAAACCTTAAAGTATGCCGAGCTGGAGGGTGAACTTTTTCAGTGGCTTCTGAGGCTTTTCTCTAGTATTAGGCACAGATACAGTCAACCACACCTTTAGCAAAAATTATACCATGGTGAAGTGCATGGTTACTTATACCAGGCAATCAGAGTAGAGACTGACAAATAAACCAGTTCTCTTGTACAGACCTCCTTTGCTCTTGTAGACATTCTTGGTATGCAGTAAGATCGTCCATACACTATGATAACTCGCACAACATATGGAGGGGGCAGTGATATGTCTTCCACATGTGGTAAAGTAACATTTTCTTGTCTGTAAGAAGTAAGCACAGAATGAAAAATTAACTGAATATCATCCATAGGTAAAGGTAAAGTAGATAAAACTTTTTCCAGGAGCCATTACATGATAACTTTAAATTTGAAAAGATACAAATCAGAAACAGAGACAGCTCATGACTTTCCATGACCCTTTTCATTACTCTCCATGTCTAACAGTTATCTACAAATATCTTTTAAAAGTGTGGAGGCACGGTGGCCTTAGTGCTCTCTACTCTGGAACGAGTGGTCCAGGTTCGAGCCCCGGCCGGGACATTGTGTTGTGTTCTTAGGTAAGACACTTTACTCTCACAGTGTCTCTCTCCACCCAGGTGTATAAATGGGTACTAGCAAATTTAATGCTGGGGGTAACCCTGCAATGGACTGGCATCCCATCCAGGGGGGAGTAGAAATACTCCTAGTTGCTTCATGCTACAGAAACGGGAGTTAAGCACTGGCCTAATGGGCCACTAGGCTCGTAAACAGACTTTACCTATCTTTTAAAAGTAGTTTACTTCTAAATCTGAACATGCAAAATGAAAAAATCTTAAAACTTGGAATGAAGAGCTCATGTCCTTACCCCAGTATTATTTTCAGAACAAAATAGTTACACTGGCACTCTGGTTAATTCACTGTAAAAACTTATCTTATGATATATATCATCTTTTCTTTAAATCACTTTTCTCAAATGCATTGCTAAAGAGAAAAACTCACATTACTTCAAATAACTTTGCCATATATAAAATGACCGTCAAGGATAAAATTCAATTAGAATATATCTGGTAACTTCCAAACAACACCTTAAGTAAGTCATGTTTAGCATACATCCCATAATTTCTCCCCCCTCCCCCCAACACACACACACACACACACAAATGGCTTAGATGAGATTAAGGACTGGAATTCATTTCATTGAAACTTAGAGCATTATAGAAACGGGTTGGTTCAATTAAATTTGCCATTGATGGGTCACTACTTGATCAATATAAAATAAATTGGGTGAAAAAGTGTTTTATTATAAAGGAATGTAAAATGCTACTTCAACAATATATAACTTAATACAATAACTTGCCCCTCCCCAAAGAAAATAGCTAAAAGTAACATTACAAAACAGAATATGGTTTTTAAGTGCACAGTACAGGTACACCTAATAAAGGATATCATAATCCTCATATGTTGAAAGTTTGTCTTCTGGATGAAGGATGTTCAGCATGCTGCAAATTGTCGCTATATCACTGGTGAAATCACTCTGTTAAAAGGAATTTTTATAAAAAAATATCAACAAACTTAAGGTTATATATCTAAAACTTAATTGCATCAAATGCTGTGTCTAGATTCAGTATTAAACTGGCAAAAAAGGGTCTCATAGCAACAATATAATTTAAGGTACGCAATTTTTATTCTCATGTGTATGTACAATCCTTTCCATTCAGATTACACCATACGTCTGATCTGCACCAAAGTTTTCTGAATGATTTAATAGATAAAACGTCTCTCTTTGAAAATTTCGGAAGGTTAAGAAAACTTACAAAAGTTGGAATATCATCAAGGCCAACAATGCAGAACATGTGTTGTGCATTGAGTTTTGACTTGGTCTTCACAAATATTTCTCCTGCCCGTTGGACCAGCTGAAATGCTGTTCTGTACAAATGTCAAACATACACTGCTTTATGCTCTCAGATTTCAATCTAAAAATATTTGAACTAATGGAACAACAATAACAACTTATTTATACTCAATCAATTGGAGCTTGTTAGGCTCCTAACATGTACAGCTAGTGTGTCGAGTTAACAAATAATATATATAAATTAACTATGAAATAAAGGTACTGAGTCAACAAATTGGCGAAAAATATTATGTATTAGGAAATTGAGAACAATTTATAGCAGCAGTCCCTGAACTATAATGTATAATACCAAACCCTCTGAATGACCAAGTAGGAAAGAGACCATTCATTTAATATTAACACCTGTGTCGCACATGGAGGTTGGGTGCCTAGGAACCTGGGGCTGGAGCTGCTGAACCCAAACCCAGGTAGCAAGAACACCCAAAAGCCTGCCCTAGCCACAACCCCACCATGAGCCCAGCCCACCACGCCCAGCCCAAGCACCCATCACACTGAACCAGGAGTTCAATGGAAAGATTAAATAAAAAAAATCTTTAAAGTAAACAAGAACACCTTGAGCACTAAGCACAGTTGAACTATGAGCACATGCAATGGCGCACACATAAGAACGTGACAGGTAACCACTGACCACGAGTGCGCTGGAAGTTGCCCGCAACACACCTAGAACAGAAAGGTGAATGCCATGCATAGGATATATGCCAGCTCGTCAAAGTATGCTAATAAACACCACACAACTACAGAACAGCTACAAGTAGCTCCTAGTCATTAACTAAGTTAAATAAGTATATTTAACTTCATACTACAAAACCCCTTAATGGTAGATAAAATAGAATATAATATATCACCTATCTAAAACAGTTTTATTTTGAAATGATGTTGACTTCATCTCTGCTGATAAATCCAAACATAATATCTGAAAAAAGAATTGAGCAAATGTTTTCATTCCCTTTTGGCTCTCTCAACAGACATTTTAAGAAGTGACCTAATATGTTCGAATAAATAATAGATCAGTCATGAAACCAAAATTTTCCTTTGCTGTAACTTGTTGACTTGCATTCTCAACTTACAGTATGATTCAAGCTTATAACTGGTAAAAGATAACTACAATTATTACAAGATGAGCAATGTAAAAAGTCACACTGTATTTCTTTGAATAAGCACCCATGTCCTTATTTAGAATTTTGGCTAGAAAGAAGGGTACTTACTAGAGGGAGGTAATTTAATCAAGGGGGGGCACTTATTAACACAGCAAAACAATAGAGGAAGCCACAATATGAGGATAGACATAACTGGAAGTGACTTAACAGAAAATAAACTATTCTGCTGTACTAATTCCACTGTAGCTGAAGCTTAAAAAATAAATGTAACACTTCTGTGTAAGTCATCAAAAAACATGCCAGAGAAGGACTTTGATTGTAAGGTAGATATTTTGCACTGTAGAATACTTCTAACCTAGTTCTTCATTAAAAGTTATAAGTCTGACAAGTTAAGTACATTTTAAAGTTAAGTACATAGTTAAAACAAGTCATTCTTACAATGTGTTCTGGGCAGTTGACACGAGGGATTTTGCTCCTCAAACCATCATTTTTTGATGAATCTTCTGAACTTAAAGACTGATTGTCTCCTAACTGTGTCACAAAGCCATTCCCTTCCACTTGCTTTTCGTCACTATCTCCATCAGACTGTAATTCATCACCACAAGAGTCTTTGGTTTTCAACTGATCTTTTGTTAACTCGAGATTAGTTGGTGCACTTTGTTTGTCTTCCATCTGATAAATAAATGTAACTTTATGATGAAACAGACCAGACTGATAAAACTGATGGGCATCTGACAAAATGTCAATTAATATGAAAAGCAAAACTCACAGGGAAACGATAGAGCAATAATAAAAACAGTTATAATAATAAATAATAATAATAATAATAATAATGATGATAACGATAGTGAGGTTCGGAGACCATAAATTAACATTATTATTAAAATATGGTTTCAAAAATTTTAAGCAATGGCAAAAAATGGAGAGTTGAGAAAGAATAGTTGACCTTACATTAGAAATACTTAATGAAATAATTATTACAAAAAATTAAGATTAATGAAAGATACCATGAAAGAGAATGATGAAAAAAGAGTGCAAAAAGGGTAAAACAGTAAAAAGTAAAAATTTAGGGGTACTTAAGGTCATGGCAATTCTAGTACTCTTCGCGACACTAGTTACAAGGCTGGCTACCAAATGAACCACAATAAAACGCTGCCACATTTTCGGAAGAAGTCCAAACTTACCTACTGGATAAGTAAAGGAGTCCGCAATTTACCAAACAACCACAAAGTCCCTTTGCACTGCGAAGCCTGTAGCAACCTGGCGACCTGGCAACGAGCCTAGACGGCCAACAGTGCGCGGAGCATCATGGCCTTACCACCAGGGTTGGATAGGAGACTGAGAACAAGAAACGTCATCGTTGCACGTGCGCAGTGGAGAAGTTAGTCAGCAGATAAAGAGTTTTTTAACCGGGTCATTGTACATTTCTAGAGGAAAAAAGCATGGCGCATCAGTGAGTGAACGGTTTTAACTCTCAAAATAATCTCTTGACTGTTCCAATATTATTATTTTGCAGTTTTGGGCTGAGTCTCTCAGGCGTTATAAGCCACAGTTACGAAAAATACCAGTCGAAAATTACGTGATCAGACTGGGATCACAGAAGCTCAAAAAAATTTTAAAGTTTCCCTTGAAAATTTGTATATTGTGCTTAGCTGTTTTGTGACTTGGAAATTCTTGTGTCTACTAATGCTTTATATAAACTTACCTTGTTGATGTTTTCTGTACGTCTTAAGAGCATACTTCTTTATTTTTACGTCTAAATTCGTCCTATTTAACTTCCTGTTATTATTCTTTTGATAGGGACGAACTTGCGACGGCTATTTTAAAGAACAAGTCGAAGCCAAACCGTTTACTGGTGGAAGAAGCTATTAATGATGACAATTCTGTTGTATCCATGTCTCAGGTTTGCGTGAAAAGAGAGGCTTTGATTTTATCAAGCATGGTGGTAAACCTACATGAATTTTCGAATCCGATCTGAAGTAATTCACTTTCATTTTCGATTTTTCTTTTGCAGGCCAAGATGGAAGAGCTACAGCTCTTTCGTGGAGATACAGTCCTGATAAAAGGAAAGAAGAGGCGAGATACTGTGAGTTTTCATATGGAATGGTTCAGGAATTTTGTGATGATCAATTATTTGTCTGCTACACCCAACCATCTGATGGTGCTGATAGATTTGAGAAGTTGTATTTCAATTATTAATTTTTCTTAATAAGAAATTTCACTTGCTTTTTGTTAGTATGCTGAGGTAAAGAAAAAACGAACATATTGATAACAGATGCATCTGTAAACTGTTTGCCATCATTTTTACTGTTTTTGGGTTTGTGTCAGACTCTCATTGGTTGGAAGATGATGTAATCTTTTTTTTCGGCTACTGAAATTTTTGTCATATTGACTTAAGGAAAGGAGCCTTAATGGCTATAAATGAAAATTTTGTATGGGTTAAGGCTTCCCAAGGCATTTATGAATTAAACCTGACATTAATTTTCTTTGCTTAGTTTGGGCTTAGTGTTCTTTTCCCTTTGAATCAAGTGTGGCACTAGTACAGCTAATTTAATTCTAAAGGCTTTTCAATCAAAACAAGCATTTTATAACTAAATATTTTTGTTTAGTTTCAATAAACTCTTTCTTGTATTTCAACAGGTTTGTATTGTGCTGTCTGATGATTCTATCTCAGATGACAAGATAAGAATGAATCGTGTTGTGAGGAGGAATCTGCGAGTAAGGCTTGGTGACATAGTCAGGTACGTTCTTTAGATTTGACCTGTAAGGTGATTGTGTATCACTTATAACAATGCCGTGGCATTTTCCATGGCATTTTCTGTTGTTGGCAAGGTTATAACTTGGAAATTAGGCTGCCAGCTGAGATTTTAATTGGGGTGGCGTAAAGGAGGTGCTCTGCATTTTCTATTAATGGTGGAGGGGAGAAAGCCTGCATCAAGAGTCCCCAGGCTTGGTAACAAGATTTCATTCCAATCATTTACAGAGCGACTATTAGAAAACTACAAGCTACTACCTGACAACCCCTGGTTGGTCCTAATCAATTGTCCTGAATGATATGAGGATATTGAAAAGAAAAACAAAGTCATAGTGTTTTTGCTACTTTACTGGTCCAATAACATTTTACAGACTTTTACATACTGGATATTTACCTTGTGTATAGTGTGCAAGCATGTCCTGATGTCAAATATGGCAAAAGAATTCATGTCCTGCCATTTGATGACACAGTGGAAGGCCTAACAGGGTTTGTGGAATTTTGAATCTCTCAAGTAGTTAATCTCTAATGAAGTGTATGTTATTTCACAGAAATCAGTATTTAGGTTAAATTTTGGTCTGCACCAGAAGTTTTTGTAAGTGTATATTAATACTCAATAAATAATAACAAGAAATCTTAATTGTTTTCATAATAGTACCACGAAAGCTTTTCAGTGCAGCTAAATTTTGGCTTATTTTAAGGAACCTGTTTGATGTCTACTTGAAGCCATACTTTTTGGAAGCTTACAGACCTATCAGGAAAGGTTTGTGTTTTAATCAATAACTTTGGCCATCATTGTTTAGAATATTGAGGCCAACCATTTTCAATTAAAATTTCTCTAATTGTGAAAGAGGCTAAAAACTCATTCGTGTTGGTACCCTAGCAGTTACCAGCTGTATATTACAGCTTCTTACCACTGTCTGTTTATCTGATGTGCTCCAAGCCCTCCTTTGCAATATTATCACACATTTGTCACATATTAATATCACACAATATTATCACACATTTGTCCTCTGAGTTAAGTACATTTGAAGAAATGTTAGGGAAAAAAAACTAGACTAGAACACGTCTTTCTTTACTGATAATTAAACAAGGTCACTTATACAACAACAAACATATGAAACATATGTGTGAACTGCGGTTATGAGACGTATATGAGAACGATCCTTCGCAGTAAAGCACTATTTGAGCAATAGTGAAAATCAGACCTGAAAAAAAATTTTTTTGGCAATTTGATGGCCTGCTCCCAGTTGGCTTGTTAGCTCAATTGGTAGAGCGCTGCACTAGTATCGCAGAGGTCAGTGGTTCGAATCCCGTACAGGCCTGAAATTTTTTTCAGGTCTGATTTTCACTATTGCTCAAATAGTGCTTTACTGCGAAGGATCGTTCTCATATACGTCTCATAACCGCAGTTCACACATATGTTTCATATGTTTGTTGTTGTTTGATTTATCATCTATGGGTTTATATCGAATTAATTTGATGGCCTGCTCCCAGTTGGCTTGTTAGCTCAATTGGTAGAGCGCTGCACTAGTATCGCAGAGGTCAGTGGTTCGAATCCCGTACAGGCCTGAAATTTTTTTCAGGTCTGATTTTCACTATTGCTCAAATAGTGCTTTACTGCAAAGGATCGTTCTCATATACGTCTCATAACCGCAGTTCACACATATGTTTCATATGTTTGTTGTTGTTTGATTTATCATCTACGGGTTTATATCGAATTAATTTGATGGCCTGCTCCCAGTTGGCTTGTTAGCTCAATTGGTAGAGCGCTGCACTAGTATCGCAGAGGTCAGTAGTTCGAATCCCGTACAGGCCTGAAATTTTTTTCAGGTCTGATTTTCACTATTGCTCAAATAGTGCTTTACTGCGAAGGATCGTTCTCATATACATAAGGTCACTTATACCTGGTACATTTTGGGGCAGAAACTGGGTTTCATACAGAGCATGTTTAATGATTTTTGTTTTCAGAGGACATGTTCCTTGTGCGTGGTGGAATGAGAGCTGTTGAATTCAAGGTCATAGAGACTGATCCAAGCCCATACTGCATTGTGGCACCAGACACAGTTATTCACTGTGAAGGAGAGCCAGTCAAGAGAGAGGTCAGTCAGCTTTCTTTTACGAGAAAAATTGTACTTGGGATTACAGCTTGTATGATTCACATGTACATTATGTTCTTTTCATGCAGGAAGAGGAGGAGTCTCTAAATGAAGTTGGTTATGATGACATTGGTGGCTGTAGGAAGCAGTTGGCTCAAATAAAGGAGGTTTGTTCTTTTGTCATCTGCTTATTGAATTGCTAAATTGATTGCCTTATTGTTTCTTTGCTTATCTGTTTCCCTAACAGATGGTGGAATTACCACTCAGGCATCCCCAGTTGTTTCGCGCCATTGGTGTGAAGGTGAGTTGCTGTTTAAAATGAGACATTAGATTCATGGTAATTTGTTGAAACACCTGCCTGTTTGTCATATCTTTGCAGCCTCCCCGTGGTATTCTTCTCTATGGTCCTCCAGGAACTGGAAAAACCTTGATGGCAAGGTTTGTGTTCTTTCATGAGCAATAATTTGTGTTTTAAAGCATGACAGCTTTTACTTTGTTACCAATCAGCATCAAATTAATCGGAATGGGACTTATTTTGCTTTGTCCTGTTCCTTTTTTTTTTTAACAGAGCTGTTGCAAATGAGACGGGAGCATTTTTCTTCTTGATAAATGGTAAGCTTATGCTAATAATTTTTTAATCCAAGGTGTTTCATTTCTTATGGGATGTCAAAATCAAACTGGTTTTAAAAAATTGATTCAAAGGAAAGTAGTCTTGAAAGATGAATAAATTTTCAGCATTCAAGAAGTGTTTTTGCTTTAAAAAGTTACATTCATAATAGAAGAGCTTGATGGAAACATTCTCAACTGTTTCTTTTTGTACTATAGGTCCTGAGATAATGAGTAAACTTGCGGGTGAATCAGAAAGCAATCTTAGGAAAGGTTGGTCATCAGTTTTTGAACATTTTTCAAAAACAGTTATTCCTTGATGTGAACAGAGGCTCATCCTTTTCTTTTTTTGTGTTCATATAGCTTTTGAGGAGGCAGAAAAAAATTCCCCAGCAATCATATTCATTGATGAAATTGATGCCATTGCTCCAAAGAGAGATAAGGTAAAAATTTCTGGTTGGTGTGTAAATTTGGGAGACCTGAGGCCTGTAAATAATATAAGAAGCATATCTGTAAGGCAATGATAAGAATTTGGTGGGCAAGTTATGTTTAGTGGGAAGCCATTAATATTCTACATCAAAATGTTTTAGATAAAGAGATCTTCTTATAAATGACTACCATTAGTGTTCAGCTGTCTAATTCTGATTGTTGCAGACACATGGAGAGGTGGAGCGGCGAATTGTGTCCCAACTTTTGACTTTGATGGATGGTTTAAAGCAGAGGTCCCATGTTATTGTTATGGCAGCAACTAACAGACCAAACAGTGTTGATCCAGCTCTGCGAAGATTTGGTGAGAACATTAATGAATTTCATTGGACCTGTTGGTTTAGTCAGCTTTAATTAATATTGAGTGCATTGTTTCCTTCTTCAAGGCCGTTTTGATAGGGAGGTGGACATCGGCATACCAGATGCTACAGGCCGTTTAGAGATTTTACGTATTCATACAAAGAATATGAAACTTGGGGATGATGTTGATCTTGAGCAGGTAGAATGTAAAGTCTTTTGTCAACTGCAGTTTGTTGGGTGTTCTCGCACTGTGCACTACTGTGGGACTTTATCCTTTGTACCATTTGATTTGTAGATTGCAGCTGAAACTCATGGTTATGTTGGTTCAGATGTAGCATCCCTTTGCTCAGAAGCTGCTCTTCAACAGGTATAGTAGCAGTATTAATTTGTAGAGTCACACTCAACTTTTGACTGCTGCCGTGGTGATAACACTCTTTTTTCATGTTTGTGTCTATAGATTCGTGAAAAAATGGATTTAATTGACTTGGAAGATGAACAAATTGATGCGGAGGTGCTGGACTCTTTAGCTGTTTCCATGGATAATTTCAGAGTGAGTATTGGTAGGACCTGATGTATCCAAAGCACAATCTCCTGCCAGATATTAAATATGTTTGTGCAGGTTCACAGCTTTGGAAAATTGATTTGCAGGTCTGTTCTAAATTGGGTTCCTCTTAATCATGTTCCCTTTATTAACAGATGGCAGATATTGTTACACATTTGATCTAAAAACAGAAGCAATTTTTGTTTATTCAGTTGTGGCTACAACTCCTTTTAATCATGTTAACGTTTAAAATTGTCAGTGTGTTCTAGTTATAAACCTAATAATGTTATGATGACAACAGAAACTGAATTGAGTTCAATTTTTTGTGGGGTCAGTATGCCATGGGTGTATCCAACCCATCAGCTCTCCGTGAGACTGTAGTTGAGGTGCCCACAACAACATGGGATGATATTGGTGGTTTAGACACTGTCAAACGTGAACTACAGGAGCTTGTACAGTACCCAGTGGAACATCCAGACAAGTTCCTCAAGTTTGGAATGACACCTTCCAAAGGAGTTCTGTTTTATGGTCCACCAGGTTGTGGTAAAACCCTTCTGGCCAAAGCCATTGCCAATGAATGTCAAGCAAACTTCATTTCCATCAAAGGTCCAGAGCTTCTTACCATGTGGTTTGGTGAGTCAGAGGCCAATGTGCGAGATGTGTTTGACAAGGTTGGTTTTTTGAAGGAACACTCCAATTAAATACTTTGTACCTGAAAATACTTAGACTGGATTTGTTGATGTCCTGTAGCATTTTAGAGAATTTGGAGTTTATCAAAAGGTAACACCTTCTTGAGCCCAAAGGCTATGAATTATGAGCCATCAGAGATCCAAGAATTCTCTGGCCGCCATGCAAAATGTGCTACCAATTTTTCATGTCCTGAGCTATTATTTATGCAGATGTGGGGCCATTAAATAATACTCTCTGTTACTAATTTGGCTTTTTGCTCTTTACCCGTTTGCTGAAAATATTGTTGCAAGAATTGACATGTTAAGCGCTTGTAAAAGTTTAGAGGTTTAAGCTTTATTTTTTGTTCTTATTCTTTTATTGATATTTATTTATTCAGGCCCGAAGTGCTGCTCCTTGTGTGCTTTTCTTTGATGAATTGGATTCCATTGCTAAGGCAAGGGGAGGCAATGTTGGAGATGGAGGTTAGTTTTCGTTGTCTGCAAGGCCACACCCCCTACTAAACATATGAGAGAAATGTACAAATAATTTTATTTACAGCAGGTCATGTTCCTTGATATTAATATTGGTCTTCTAATTTTGTGCTTAGGAGGAGCAGCAGATCGTGTGATCAACCAGGTGCTGACTGAAATGGATGGAATGAATGTCAAGAAGAATGTCTTCATTATTGGAGCAACCAACAGGTGCTTGTCATGTTTTGTTCTCTGTACTAAGATATGAACATCATAAATTTTATGAATCGGTAATTATTTTATAGATTTTGTTGCTCTATATCACTTGAAATTAAAAGTTGTCCTAGGGTCTATGAAAGAGAACTCTTATTTCAAAAATACATGTTATACTCCAGCCACAGAGTGTGGATCTAGAATTAAACTTGGGGCATTTGTGGGTAACATGGTAGTCTACCTTGATTTAGCATCTTGGATCTGATAAATAACAACCGTGTGAAATGTTATTGGTACCCATGTTAGCTTTAACACTGTCTTGAACATTTTCATTTATTCAACAGGCCAGACATCATTGATCCAGCCATACTGCGGCCAGGTCGTTTGGATCAGCTGATTTACATTCCTCTTCCTGATGAAGCTGTTAGTTGATGAGAAATTCAATTTTTTTTTTTCTTTGAGCATCATAAATGTATCGTAAATCATGTTATTTCTTTGTTTTGTTGTAGCCACGTACATTTGTGATGGTATGATTATTGAACCAAGTATAGTGTTCAATGAGAAAAAAAAGAAAGCACATCAGACTTGTCAGCTTATGTAATTTCCTTGATTCCAATGTATTGGTTGGGTGCTTACCCTCTATTGGGGGCTCCTAGGATGCTAATCCATTCAAGTACAACACAGTTGAATATGATTTGGTAAAATCATTGTAGCTCACCTTGTCAATCTCATTTTTTTCAGTCACGTGTCTCCATTCTTACAGCATGTTTGAGGAAATCACCAATTGCAAAGGTGTGTTTTTTGCACATACCGGTAATCGTTTTACCCATCTGTGTAGTTTCCTGTCCAGATATCTAGTGTGATAGTGTGTGCCTTTCTTTATACATTCTTCATTAACCATTTCCAATCTGCATTGTTATCTGACTAACTTTAGACTAAACATTTAATTCTGAGTGTTGTAATAAGATATCATAACAGGATGAAGTGGTACTCTCTTTTTCTAAATTTGAACTTGATATACCATTGGTGCATTGTTCTGGAGAAAAGGTGGTTTGAAGACAAACTTGATCATAAGCTTCTGTGCCATTTTTCCTCAAGTACATTTGTTATAACTCAGCTTTTTAGTTCCCCTTTTGTATACCAGGGTACTTCTTATTAGTGGGAACATAAGCTTATTTTTGGTGAATGAAAAATACAACAATGGTGCTGAATTGAAATAAGCCATCTCCCTTTTCCTACAGTAAAAGCATAGCTAATTCAGAAGAAGTCCCCCGTTAAAACTTTAGTGACAAGTTCCATTGTTGTCTTTGACAGGATGTAGACTTGAATTATATTGCCAAGGTTACTCATGGCTTTAGTGGTGCAGATTTGACAGAGATCTGTCAACGGGTGAGACAAAGATTTTCTTTTGAAGTTCTGAATTTTCACATTCAATATGGTTTTTCAGGATATAGATCAATATTTTTGATGAACAATGCAACCTGTGCCTTTTAATCTCTAATTAAACAATACTGATTTTCTCACAAAGTCAATCAAAAATATAAAGTACACAGTTTTTTTTACCAAGGTGCATTGGGAAACAGCAAGTGATGGTGATGGATAATGCCGGATTGGTGTTGAACAAACTAAAAGATATTATCCATAAGCATGGTTGACTTGTCAAAAAATTGCCTTCTGTGTCACATAATTAGGATTTTCAGTGGTGCGGTAAAGTGTAGGGCTATTGGTCAAGATAAAGTTGGAGTACTCTTCTAAAGTAATTTGAATTTCTGAAAAAATGCAAGTCACATGAACAATATAACTAATCTTACAATTGATCAAATGAATGTCTTTCAAATGACTGATCCTCTAGGCATGTAAACTGGCTGTCAGGGAATCCATAGAGACAGAGATTCGGTTGGAAAGGGAGCGAGCTGACAACCCAGACTTAGACATGGTCAGAGTTTTGTTTGTTCACATATAATTGTTATTAGAAATAACTTTATGCCCCCAGCTGGTCCTTGTACCAGAAAATCTGGATCATCTTTTATATATCTTAACACAATCCAATTCATTTGATATTGTATCAAACATTAAAGTAAAGAGAAATCTAACTAAAGGAGGTTCTTTCCATGCCTTCCCCACTGCATGTAATAAGAAATGTGATTGGGAACATCCAATTAGGAAGAAATCTCTTTACAACAATCACATCTTGTTTCCACAGTAATTGCTAACATTAGACTGAACTCTTTAGGAAGTGGAAGATGAAGATCCTGTGCCGGAGATCACAAGAAGCCATGTTGAAGAGGCAATGAAATTTGCCCGCAGATCGGTCAGTGATAATGATATTCGCAAATACGAGATGTTTGCACAAACTTTGCAGCAGAGCCGTGGATTTGGTGGAAATTTTAGGTACGTTCTACTGCTGCTAAAAAAAGTTGGATCAAGTATGACTAGTTGAATACTTAGCAAAAAATGAAAGACATCACATTGCAACTTCATGGTTTACTTTACTTTATTTAAAGAGGGAAGCGCAGTAACCTGTTACAGTTTTCTAACCTGCGGCCCTCAACCCACCCATCCCACCCCAGGGGAGGACATCCATCACACTGTAATCTTGTACGTGGGAAATTAATGTCTCCTACCCCTAACCCTGCAGGAGACAGGACCTCCATTTATTCATCCCTATTGGAGAAGACTAGAATATCTAACCATTTCTTGATGTTATAGAAAGGCAGCATATTCTTCTCAAATTTTTAAGTCCTGGAGTGTTGGTCCGGCCAGGGCTCGAACCCCCCCCCCCTCCCCCCCTACACACAAAAGTCCAGCGCTCAATCCATTGAGCTAACTGGGGGGTGGTTAGAAAACTTGTGATGTAGTAACCCTAATAATCATGCAGGGTTGTCATTAAACACCAGCAGCCAGCGAAATTTGCAAGCTGAGAAAGAGGCAGTTGCCCGCAGAATTTTTGATGGTAATCACTCGACAGATGAGTCTTGACTTTTTACAGTTTGAGTGAAAAGTAAAAATACCTTGCCGTTTAAAAAAAAAAAGGTGAAATAAATAGCGAACTACATCTAAGTCGCAGAATTATTAAAGGTGAAATGAAGTGTTGCTTTGAATTCACTGGTCTTAACTGATCTGTGGTGTCTCTCTCTGTTTTGGATCGCCATTTTGTAAACTCGAAGCTCGGTAGCCCCACAGACAAGATGTTGCAAATGACTGGACACAGCCAGCTGAATGGCTTCCTCAGCCGGCAGGCCATTTTTTTAGCTCTAACACTGATCATGTAACATAAAAATACTACAAAAGAATGAGGTTGTTCTTTATTCATCTGGTATGTCTCTACTTGCCACGACAATACATATATTGTTCTCTTTCTTAAGTTTGAAGGCTATATTTTTCACAGATTCCCAAGTCAGTCAGGAGGTGGATCTCAGGGGAGTGGACAGGGAGGTGGGCAAGGTGGCCCAGGAGCAACAGATGATTCTAACTTATATGATGATGGAGATGATGACCTGTACAGTTAGGACAGCCTGCACATTTCCTTTTGTGTTTTTTGGAAAAGTTGCATTTTGATTAAGGCCACCAACTCACCATGCTTCTGTTTAATGCAATGTTGAGGTTAACACCGATAAAGGAATTTTGTTTGATGAAAATGTAGTGCTTAGCTTAAAATTTTTAAAATGTGATGTATTAGACACTATGATATTTAATAAAGTGCTTTGTAGTGTGATGATCCAAGGTGTGTTACATAAGTACCAAGCAGATGTGGTGCACAGATACACAAATTGGGGACCGGGTAGTCACCCATATTAAGTCTGTATGGCAACAGCTTAATTACATTCAATATATTTCAGTCCATTCTGGAAATGAATGAAATGTTTGATTTGTACAGGTCAAACTCAGAAAGTCAAATAAATTGAATGTATGCCAGACTAGTCTTTGAATTTAACATTAACTGAGAAGAAGAATTACCTGCTGTTCATGATCACTTCCCAGCCTTCTCTTTTCAAAATTAATGGTCAAGGGAAAGAATGAGAAGAGTTCCAGAAAAGGTTGCTAGAAGGTTGTAGAAGTTGTGTGACAGTAGGGAACCCTCAGCAAATTTGAATCTGATCAAATCCACCTATACATCTGCATTTCAGAATATAAGGTCAGTTTTAGTTTTAACAGACTATTAAGTGTGCAGGGTTGTTATAACATAAAAACACATTTGGACCAGAATAAGATTTATTTCATTGAAGACAATATTACTATAGATATTTATAAAAACTCAAGGTTACATTCAGGTAATGTTATGGAATAAAACCCACTGACTATCACAAATAGAAGAAGGAGAACAATATTGATAATTATTTGAGTCAAAAGTCTCATTTCACAAATGCTTGACCAGGCCAGGCAAACAACAGGGTTTTTTTTGTTGTTTTGAGTTATTAAAATGCCAACAAAGTATGTTGCAAAATTTTCATACTGCACTTTTTGTGTTTCAACTACAATAAATGTTTTTATTATATTGAGTTTTAATTGTGTGCGGAACTGACAAACTTCTCATATTCTCCTTATGGAGACATTCTGCCATCTGATTTATGTATAGGAATGAGAAATAAAGTTGTCTTTAAAGCCTCAAGAACCGATGAGTAACCTCGTAAATTCCTACTGAAACAGCAGCTTTCTCATCATAGTCAGACCAGTCCTTGTGCGAAAGAAAATATTTCAGTCAATATCAAAATTCACTAGCCTGATACACAACAAGTTGTACATTCAGTGTTGGTCTTAATGTTATTAACAAGTCAGTAGACACCAAAAGGGTACTTGTATATTAAAAACCTAGAGAGGGGATTGTTGTCTCTGGTCATGTAGTCATGCTTGACCTGAAAACCAGTTCATGTTCAGGAAAGTAACCTACAGAGATAATTAAAGACCTAAAGAAATAAAGAAATTGAATCTAATGTGACTTTAAGCAATTTTAAGAGTTCTTGAAAAAGTCCACCTTTGCCTTTGGGGCCATTGTTGGTAATCATTTTAAAATAATCCCTTTTGGTAAACTGTTTCCTGATAAGCACCTGTACCTGTGTTCCATTTGACCTGCTTTTTTTTTTTTTCTTTTAACTTCACTTAAAGAGATTACCAGGAATGTAATTTGTTGTAATCCTAATTAGCATAAATTACAATTTTGCCATCTTGCATCAAAGGGCAGGAGATGGGTGCAAACCTCGTGATCACTAACCTGTTTGCTCACATTGACCCTAAAAAAACCCTTTAGTAAAGTGGCTAATACTCGATAAGCTAAGGACAAACTTAAAAGGGAGTTACCTTCTCTGTTAAATTGATGTCTGAGAACTTTGATGCAGAATCAACAGCGTCAGCCACAAATCCAACCTGAACAAAGGATAACAGGGGTGTATTCAATTTCCATGATAATAATCTTTATCATTGGAGCATGACTGATTGTAGCACCTCCACACACAGAAAAATATATGTCTGTATATATACATACACATCACAAAATAAAGAGTCAAACAAGATGTTGTTTTCCACAAAATTCACCGACCATCATCAGGATTAAAGGCTGTTACATGCCTATCAAACCCCTACACTACAAATTTTAATATACAATGTGACTGGTAAAACAAGATATATCTGTTGTGTATTCTGAATAAAAGGCCAGGAACACAGTAACCAGATCAAGATGGCGGAAGAAGTGTTTTTAATCGAAAAGCAGAAAACCTCATGTACCATACCAAATATGGAAAACAGGTCTCGTGACACTAGCTTCTACATAGAACAGGGAAACTAAAATTAGGAAAAATCTAACAATATCATTACAAATAAAAAAATAAATAGAGCACTTGCTTAATACAATAATCAGACTGTACATGTACATGACACAAATGAAAATTCAGTGCACACAAATTATTTCCACTCCATTTTGACTGACAAAGAACTCCCTCTTGGTAGTACCTTGAAGCTTCATGCAGTGACTTGACTTGTTTGACTCTTCATTTTGTAGAACTTACATTTTGCACTATGAAGAAGATATCTGACAGAGGATCCATGAATATTAGAACTTCTTTTAAAAAAACTTTTGTCCCTGGCACAAGTGTTATATTAAGAAACAAAGAATGATCACTGTCAGTGATAAAAACTCTACACCACTGCTTTCACAGCTGATCAAATACCCCACGGTAAAAGAGTGGCTAGAGAAGGCTTTTAAGTGTATATGCTTGAGGTTTGGTTCAAGAGAGTAAACTATTTGTCAGATACATAACACACCCTTGGAGAGAAGTCAAATGGTTCCAGTCCTCTGCAGTCAAACGCTACCATTGTCTTGAATGTGTTACTATCTTCTATCTATCAAACCAAATTGTAAAAAAATTAAATTTAAAATTTTTGAATGCATAATTTGGATAACAGAGCAGTTTTCAAGTAGATAGCTCTTTACAGTTTTTGCACAAAATTTTACTAAAATGTTTGATTCATGGTTCAATTTCGGTACTTTTGTATGTGGCAGTCCAATCTTTCAGAGTCACATCTTTTCTATCAATCAAAAGACAATCTGACAGCCTTTTAGTGCCCCTTATTACAGGGGCAGTTTCTTGAATTTCTGCGGGGTACAAAATCTAGATGTGGTATTTACCGTGTATTCAGTGATGCTATCCTTAATTATATCTGCAAAATACAGTAGAGATTTTTGAAGTAAGCATGGTTTATTGCAATTGAAAACAATCAAAGGACAATGTTACATTGTAGATCCAAATTTTACATGTAAATTGTTTCCTTTTCACTCAGATGTCTTTATCCCAATAACTATTGACCGTTGATGGTTCTGATTAAAGCAGAGTTTGATGGGATTTTCATTTTCTCCAGCATACCTTTACTAAAGAAGACACCTTGGTTGGTTATTGAGTGAATTATCACAGAAACACTAGAACACTGCTCTTTTCATTTCATTTTTCTTTTCATGTCCTCAGTCAAACCCCTTTAATTCCTCATCAAATGCCTACCTCCCAAATATAAATAGTACATAAAATTCTCACTATATAGGAAGAAAACCTATGGTCTTTTTTTTGCATAGAAAAGCTAAGGAGCTGTCATCAGACCAACTAAGAGCAGTGAGTTTCCAAGTGGTAGGGTTAAACCCAGGAGCACCAAATTACAAGTGCAACCCTCTAACCACTCAGCTACCCTGTTATTACCTTATCAAACAAACAGGTGGTGAACATAAACAAACATTATTTATCAGCTTTATATTGTTTTCATAATGTACCATCAGTCTCTCCACTAATATACAGGGGAATGTTTAACAACTAACATAGAATTAGGGGTTGAGTGAAAGGGTTAAATATCAATAATAAGGAACATTATTCTTTTCTCTTACCCATTGAATTTTCACGACCACACAATTTACATTTCGACACAAAGTTGAATTTTCCTCTGCTTCCTTTAACTGCTTGACTTTCCTGTGATTTATTTAAATGGCAAGTGACAAAAGTAAAAAGTACTCACATAAAAACAAAAAAAGTCATCATAAAATGAGAGTGCAATAAAGATTGGTAACTTTTTCACTATAAAAATCTTATGAATTTCCAAAAAATTCTTTTTAAACATAACTGCAGTTAGGAAAGAGGCGCAAGATTCCAGTTCAAAGAGGAGTCAGTGGTCAAATGTTCATTTTGGAAATGGTGTATTCTTAAAAGAGACTTAGGTTATTTCAGGGGATTTTGGATTCATTATTAATAAATACAAAGTAAAGACTGTAGTTAAAGTCAATTAGGATAGATAAGACGGTTTTTTTTCCATTTTACAATTCCTCCAGTTTGAATTTGCTACAAAGAAAGTTTCTTGTAACTCATACACCAACCCAACTACTTATAATTATAGTTAGTATGTGTAAATGAAAGCATGTATCTTTATTTCATAACTTTTTGCCATATTTTTCTCTTGCTAGTATGCACGTTAACAATGGCAGAAAAATTTCCTTATCTCAAGAACACTTACTCTTTATGCTAACAGCTAAAATACAATACATATGAACTCACCTCTAAGCTCATATAAATCCAGTCCTTTGTATCTTCTCCACAATTCTGACATTGCAACTTAACAATAGGTAAACACAATTGGGTACAAAATTCAATCTGATTGTAACCATAAAACGCAAATTAACTATCGACAGTGGATTGAGGAACAGTTATATCCCCACACAAATGATAGACAAACAGCATAACTCAGCAGCAGCGTATCTAAACAAAATATTATGTTTGTTTGCTACATTGTCAGTTGATAATCTCACACCTAAGGGATGCATATGGTATCTTGGAGGCAAAGGTCTGAATCCTGTCGAAGCCTGAATTTTCTTTGGCTTCTTTTCTGCCTCTCATTAAATTGGAGCTCATCTACAAGGATCATTTCCTCAAATTAGGCGTATTAGATAAGGGGAAATTGTGCGATTATAGTAGTCTAAAGACTGTAGAATTTTGAGCCACTAAACTTGTCTGTGATGTAAGTTATACATAATGGTAGAAATTACGCCGTTAGTTAACGTAAAATCTTTCAGAAAGTACATTACCGACTGAAAGAAGTTATGTTTAGTAGCTAACTCTCTTACGTTCGGAAAGTACTGTGACAAACTACTACTACCGTGAAAATAGCTTAAATTTACCTTCAAATACCAACGAAAGTCTTCTCCCTCAGGCTTAACATTGGTTAAATTTTCCAGATTGGCTTTGAACTGTAAAGCTATACGCTGGTTTCAGTTGTTGCAAAATGTAAACAATGAACTCCAATTAGTCAAAATACGGCAGTGAAGTAGCTAGACAGAATATAGCGTAGGAAAACGTATTTCTTCTAACCACTAAAATTTCCTGAACATAAAAAATAGCAACATTTTACATAGTTGAAGACATGGCAGCCTTTGGACGTCACAACCAAAACAAGAACTTACCACCATTGTGCGATTTTGCTACAAAACAACAGTTCCTGTGCCTGCATTAAGAGCGACCAGCGCTTGACACATGGATACTGTCATGCGCTTTAAGTATCCTTGGATGTAGAAGCAACATGGCGCACAATAGATTTCTTGCTCGTACTATTATTGCTGAAAATGGGGCAACAGCAGCCTTGAGGTCGCTACAGCGTGTGCTTTCGCATGAAAATGTCATCAGGGATATCCGTCTCAAACGTTACTACGAGAAACCAACCGTGAAAAGGCGGCGATTGAAGTATGAAAGTGCCCTCAGATTGTACAACTCTGAAATGACTCGCAAAGTAGACTTTGTCATGGCAAAGCAAAGAAAAGAGACTCCGTGGTCATGAAATATATACTGGAACTTTAGAAAGAGAACTACCTGTGATGCTTCTTTGGAAGGACGTTTGAAATGATTGAGTTCTGTCGTGAACTGTAGAACTTGTGAGGAAGCCTGCTCATGGAAATAGCCCTTGATAAATGTTATGTCCGGTATCCATCTGTACTCTGAGCTACTTTGTGAATGAAAGAGATATAAAACGCACTAACTCTTAGAGATGCTTACTTAGTTACCGTGAATGACAGGATCGCGATAGACCAAATGAAAATGCAAGAGTACTGTGTAATGTAAGTAATGCAGAACTGTCCTTGTTTTGCTTGCGCCTCTTTAGATTGAACCTAAGCCGAACTGACATATGTCTGGCACATTTTCAGTCGAGTATCGAAAGAAATATTGGACTGTAATAAGTTTGCTTCATATCGCTCTTTGATGGGTATAGAGAACTCGTACCACCCTTACCAACAATTAGATGTATAACAAAGTCTTGACTTGGTCCCTTGTCCACCCGCGCTTCTGGTAGTTTGCTTGCTGCAACTAGGAGTCTCAACTGGCTGGCTACTATCAATGTTTTTCTTTCATCTGATCCGTCATTGTGATTAAACTTCTCATTATCAAACCTTGGTCTCTTTTTAATCATGTGCCTGAAGGTTCCTTCTTGAATGAGACCCACGTGTATCTTCAATACTGGAGCAGGCGACTACCGGTAAATCTGTCCCAGTTTAGCGTGCGGCTATTTTGGACTCAGTTCTTGATGGACCTGGTAAACCGTCTAAACTAAGTTAACCCACCGGGAAGATCTGTTTAGAACATGATTTTGTCAACCCAAGGTAGGGAATTACCACCTCATTCTACAGTCTTCCCCTTCAAAGTTGTTCACTTAGTTATGCCCGCCCCAAAGATAAAACCCACTTTAAGGGCAAAAATTATAGCTAAGCATGTGATGAGGGTAACTGAGGCAAGTAATGAATAACTGACCTCGCTAGTAATGTTCTTTTCCCAACGAAGGCTTCAGATAAATTTTTTACCAAGGATCACAAAAATGCGTTAACTATCGCCTCTCCCTAGTACTTAATTACCCAGTAATTTGGTTTTATCGACCGAGTTGATAATTTAATGGTGTTTTCTTAAAAGAGACTTAGGTTATTTCAGGGGATTTTGGATTCATTATTAATAAATACAAAGTAAAGACTGTAGTTAAAGTCAATTAGGATAGATAAGACGGTTTTTTTCCCATTTTACAATTCCTCCAGTTTGAATTTGCTCCAGTTTGGTTTTATCGACCGAGTTGATAATTTAATGGTGTATTCTTAAAAGAGACTTAAGTTATTTCAGGGGATTTTGGATTCATTATTAATAAATACAAAGTAAAGACTGTAGTTAAAGTCAATTAGGATAGATAAGACGGTTTTTTTCCCATTTTACAATTCCTCCAGTTTGAATTTGCTCCAGTTTAGTTTTATCGACCCAGTTGATAATTTAGTGGTGTATTCTTAAAAGAGACGGTTTTTTTCGACCGAGTTGATAATTTAATCGGCCACCGGCCGTAGAGTTTCTAAGCTGATGTTCCAAGCTGACTTAATTATCTACTTGAGAACCTACTCAAAGATTAAATCTATATTATCATTATCGTGTAACCATCTGATCAAATTGAATCAAATTTATGAACCCAAACAGGTGCTATAATCACAATTTTATTAAAAATATATGTATAAATATCTAGCTATGATAGAAAGTTTGACAAACGACTTTCTTTGATGTACTTAATACACATACACCCTGTACACGTGAAGAGGGACTCGTGACCGCAATTACGATTTGTCATTGTGTTTGTCCATATACCTGTTGAAAGCGCCATTATTTGTGCCAAAGGCAAAAACAAAAGCGCGCCAGTTTGATTACTTGTTTGGTTCAAGGGAGTAACAATTTCACTTAAAATAAACTGTCTCAGAAAAGCAAATCGATCGATTTCATCGCTCTCGCGATAAGAAGAGGGCAGTGAAAGAAACTTTGTAGCAATATATTTGAAAGCCTATTTGGAAACTCTAGCAGTAGACACACATTCCATCGAAGGCTTTTCTTTTTACAACTCTGTTTTTTTATCCCACGGAACGGGTGCAGAGAGGGTTATGGACGGCGAGGGTTCGTCTTCGTCACAACCCAGTCTTTCAAGGATCAGGGTTTAGTGAACTTTAAGAAACCATGTAACTTTTACAAAAGAGGTAGTCCTTGAAGCAAGAGGTAGTTGACGCAAAAAATACTTATATTCTGTGAAATTCAAACGTCATTGAATAATGGTGACGTTATGACTGAGCGCAAGATTGAGCAAATTAACCTGAGCCTTCGTCTACAAAGTAAAAACAAAGAAGAGGTCAGAATGTGGCACGTTGAACAGTTGAAACTGTATTATTATAGTTATTTGTATTATCCTGGTCATTTCTACTTTCTCTATCACATTTCTCACTCTGCTGTTCACAATATTATGTTAATTTGTACGTAAATATGAGGTTGTCCACTGGCAGCTGTTCCACTGAGCCTTGTATTATATTTTTTCCTACAATACTCTGTCACGGCCCAGATTTGAGGCAGGTTATTTGTCGTCCTAATCCTTTTGGCCTCCATAACTCATCAGAAGAGTTCCCAGACTTTTAAGCGCTCTGAAATGACGTTTCTAATCAGGTCACATCCAGGCAGTCAAACATAAAGTGTTAGCGCATTTAGGAGTAGCAATCCTGTGCTACATACGGTAACAGGCGCTGCCACTGACGTCATGATAGGCGATACATCATTACTGAGATCCTCTCCTACACTCTCAGTTATATTTTCACTGAAAAAGAAATTTTAACATGATTTAGGAATCTGACTTGACCAAACGATTGTAAACATCCGCCGATAACGAATGTGAAAGTGGCCATACCCTTTGCCAGCAAAGGATTTATTCAATAAATATCAGTCCGCTACATACCGTTTTTCTGCTGGTGTTTTCGTAACTTTGAGCACCAGCTTCACACGACTAAAATCTGGTCTTTTCCTTCTTCTTCTCGAACATCTTCTTCTATGTCTCTTTCGACATTTTCTGCGTCTTTTTTTTTTTCTCGTTCCAGGATTTGTAACCCGGAGTGCTTTGTAACTGCAAGAGAAAGCAACAAAAATGTTACTCTTAACTCCGGGGACAGACCATCAAAAAAGTTATGGGGGGAGATTCTGAAAGATGCAAGCACTGTTTTAGTACACATTGGGTAAAAATCTGTTTTGTTTGTTTATTTTGGACAGCTTTCTCAAAAAGCTAAATTTAGGACGTTTTTATGTTTAGCAAGATTCTTGTTTTGAAACGACTTGAGTAGAACTCACCTCAGTTATATGAGAGTGAGAGATGGACTAATTCAGAGAAACAAATTAGTCGATACAAAGTCTTCAAAAATGCCTACGAGAACAACCATCTAGAAACTGAAAAAGGCAGAGTTAATCACAGATGACAATGATCCTAGCAGCTTGTCAGTGTCCAGTTTAATAGCAGTCCACCCAACATTTGCCTTTAAAAGCACACACAACCCACAATTCCCCTATTTGCTGCGACGAAGGGCTAACGCTCGAAACGTCAGCTATTATAATCGTAACGGTGGCCAATTTACCATTTCAACTTTGTTGATACATTCAAATTATTTGAAAGTTAGTTTGTTTCTGATGGAAAGTGGTCATTTGTGGAACTTCACACTTCCTTACGTTTAAATCTATGGCTGAGAGGGACTCTGTACAACTTACAAACACATCCGTAGACCAACAACAAAAACAACGATAACGATGTTAATAATAATAATAATGTTACCAAGAGTGATTAAAAAAATTATAACAGCAATAATACCAATAACAATAATAATAAAAATAAAAGAACAGTAATAACGACACTACAATGATAATAAGTTCATAACTAATAAAACATAAATTGCATAAATATCCGATCGAATGCGCGTTGCATACTAAATTGAATTTGAAGAACTCTGATAAGTAGAAATGATAAAACAAAATAAGAATGATAGCAATGAGTGAAAAGGTAAAGGGGATGAATTTGTAAATAAAATACCGTACTCTGGTAGTTTTTGGCCAGGTGCCATGTGCTCAACGGCAAATCCTTCGCGTTTCATAATACCAATGATACTGCGATTTCCAAGAAAATGCCCTGTAGAAAAACGTTAAGAATATTAATCTGACCGACGTCTATTTCCACAGTTAGTAGTAGATATCTTTATTTATACAGGATACCCCCTTCAGTGTAGTAAACACTGGTATCAACGGGGGTCCTGTTACCCACCCATCCCACTCCAAGGGAGGGCATCCACCACACAGTAACCTCGTGCGTGGGAAATTAACGTCTCCTGCCCCCAACCCTGCAGGAGACGGGACCACCATTTATTCGTCCCTATCCGAGAAGACTAGAATATCTAACCATTTCATGATGTTATAGAAAGGTAGCATATTCTTCTCAATTATTTTAAGACCCTGAGTGTTGGTCCGGCCGGGGCTCGAACCCTCGACCTCCCGCAGTAAAATCAATGACTCAAAATTCACGTCTCCCCCTTTTTTCTACCTTCAACCACTGGCAACGTAGCGTAAAGTAAATCAGCTCAACGGAATTTCTAACGAAGCATAAACCTCGGGAGCAAATAATCAGATGCCTAAAATTCAAACAGAATTAAACACGAAAGGACACCAGTTAGCTACTCGTTCACATAGGGTGTCTTCTGGGCTGAGAAGGATAATAATGATGATGATGATAAATTGGATAAAAAGATAATGATAATGATAAGGATGACAAAATCAATACTGACAATGATAACGATAAGGCTGACAAAACACGGCGATATTGATAATGATGACGATATGGATGACAAAACACGGCGATACTGACAATGATAACGATAAGGCTGACAAAACACGGCGATACTGATAATGATGACGATATGGATGACAAAATCGATCATGATAATGACAACGATACGGATGAAAAAATCGATAATGATGATGATAACGTTAAGGATGACAAAACCCGCTGATACTGATAATAGCAACGATACGGATGACAGTACCAATGTTGATAATGATAACGATGAGGATGACAAAATGGATAATGATAATGAAAACGATAAGGATGACAAAAACGATAATGATAATAAAAACGATAAGGATGACAAAAACGATAATGATAATGATAACGATAAGGATGATAAAATGGATAATGATAATGATAACAATAAGGATGACAAAATTGATAATGATAGTGATATGACGTCAAAAACAACGATGACGATGGCAACAGAGATCGTGGTGATGATTATGAGGATAATAATAGCACTCACCGGCACCAAACGCAAAAAAGAAATTCCGTTCAGGATACTTGTTTAAAAGTTCGATTACTCTTTTTGCCATGCGCTCATTCCGTTTGAAAATGAGCTCCGTTCTCAAATATTGATCAATCTCTTGAGTCCTCTTCAACTCTAATTGCCTCAGTGAGAAATTGGAAGATATACTTGGCAGTCGCGTTGATTGAGTTGAGAAAAGAACGGAGGTAAGATCTCCACAGTTATAATGATCTATGAGATCGTCTGTAGTGTACGCTAAGTGGGCTTTGCCAACTCGCAGCTTTTCTTGAAAGTTAAGTGTTTGGTTTAAAGCAAAGACCACCTACAAGACAAAGGAAATAAGTAAGAGTGTTTGAGCAGTTCAATTTTGTCGTTATTGCTCCGCACAACACGAGTGATGGACAGCAGTCAGGTGACCTGGGTAAAATCTTAAGAAAAGTGTCTCCGCGGTCATAGAGATCTGTTATTATTCTCACGATAAATAAACAAACAAATGTAGCGAAGATTGAAACAAAAGAGAAGCTTACATACCTTGTATCTCTTTGAATTCTTAAATGAGATTAAAAGGATCGTCAAAAAAAAAAAAAATAAACTCGCGCATTTGTCTATCGCAATGGTAACGCCCAACAACGTGAGCTCCGCTCTTACTAATGAATGTTACTTTAGCCCAAAAAAGGACGCGTAAATGGAAACTTATGTGCTCTGGCACGCGTGCTAGATTTTATAATCCACGCAAAACCTTTTGTGCAATATAAATTTGCCTGCAGGCTGTTTAGTTTCTTACACAGTTATTTGAGGTGACTCAAGCCGTTACTTTTACAGTAGGGAGCACGATCCAAATTAAGCACACCATACATGTACTTTATATTAAACCTTAAAATTCACAAAACAAAACAATGCAAGTTTTCTTGATTCTTTTCACAATACTTGTACTACCTTTTTGTTCACTGAGACATACAGTCGCCAATATACCAACCGGTCGATGAAAACAACATTTGATCTTATCTATCATCGACCAGGTTAAGTCACTTATCATTACAATGAACTAAAAACATGTTAGCAATTGATGTCACGAGATCTGACTCAGTCTATCTGGTGCCTTTACTTGTGAAGCATTGCGCATCACGCACGCTCTATAAAGATTGGTTATCTTAACTTTCCAGCTGTATAAATTGACTTGAATATGTCTATCATCTTGCCCAATAAACAAATTATCTTTTTCCATTATTTTTTTGCCCTAGGGTTTGCGATATACCGGCAAAGCATGTTAGTTACTTGTTGACAACTAAGGAAATGTGGCCAACTACATTTAAAAATATAAAAATACCAACTTGATACGCTCGAAAAGAGGGATGTCTTTCACTGCGTTGTATTTTTGAATTGCGGATATACCATATCGTAGTTTTTGTTTTAAATGCATTGTTATGTGACAGGAAAAAAATTAACGTCCTTGTTCAAACATCAACAGATAAAACAAATGTAACAGAAGCTTGAACTTTGGGTTATTAAAATGCTATTATGAGAGGCTGTCGTGTAGATCATTGTCCACATACGACACTCATACACAATTTGTGTCTCGGTTAAGAGTCATTTTAGTTCGGCACATCAAACAGAACCGCTTTTATATTAATCTCAAAGACTAAAAGGGCATATCAATAGCATTATATCAAAGAATTGTTCATACCAAAGAAACTCCAAATATTGACAGTTACTCGATGTAACTGGAAGATACAGATTAAAACTTCCCGCCCGGTGCTGGAAGATAGCTTTGTTGCGCTAGTAACAGAAAATTTTTCAAGCTAATGGACAGAGGACGTGTTTGCATATTTAATTGTGTCAATTCGATTCATACTTATTACAATTCCCTTGAAATCGCCTGCAAAAATCACTGCAAGAAGTCACGTTACAATAGGCACGCCACTCGCTAGTAGAACT
Organism: Stylophora pistillata; assembly: GCF_964205215.1. Classification (NCBI taxonomy): domain Eukaryota; kingdom Metazoa; phylum Cnidaria; class Anthozoa; order Scleractinia; family Pocilloporidae; genus Stylophora; species Stylophora pistillata. Next base: position 124,352 of record NC_142529.1, read on the forward strand.
CACTTCTACGTTTCGTGGTTTGGCCAGAAATGAGCTCATCGCGGTTAAAAATGAGAATTTGCAGCAATTTGAAATGACACACTCTTGATTTAATTAACACCATTGTCTATATTATAAGAAAGCCGCTTAACCAGGCTGCAACACAGACTCAACGAAAACGTGTGAAACGTTCTCCTCAGTCTATTCTCAATACGTAGTCTGCCTGGAACAAAAAATGCAAAATATCGTGGCGATCGCGGTAAGCAAATCGTTGAGGAGAAAGGCGTGATAATTAAAGACGTTTAATGACACCACAGCTGAGCCTTGTTTTCATATCAAACCCGATAAAAGCTGCACAAAACAACCATGTAACAGATACTCCAGTCGGAGCTTGACACCGAACACCGAAAGGCAAGCCGCCTAAAACATACACGAGTGGTGATGTCAAGACATCACGACCATTTAAAGAATCTGCAAAGGATGACACAAAATCAGTGAAGTTTTCTCGCTTTTTAATGCATGAGCGCCAGTGTTTATTGTTAAAGAATGAAAACTTAATAGCTTTTGAATGCATTAACCGATGTAAAGACGGCAATTGTATTAAAGAACGATTTACGAAAAGAGACGTTCGTTTTAAACACTAACTAATGTAGAAGAAGGCAGGCAGTCTGGTCAACTTCCCTGAATTGATCATCATATGGTGAATGATTGGCTTTGAAGTCTCATACAAAACAACTTGACCGCTAATAGACTTCCCTCGAGCAATCAGTCCTGACTAAACATTCCACAAATGCATCGTGAAACCGCTCGTAACAATACACGATTAAGAAACTTTTTCCCACTGTTTTGACAATGTAAATAACAAAGCTCATTACAAACACAAATGGTCCTTTTTATGCGTCCGCACATAATAAGTAAGATAATAATAAGGCCTGTCAGTTCACTGATGCAATCGAAAGATTTTAACGCTACATTTGTGGGTTAATCAACCCAAAAATATTACTTACTGTAGTCATAACTTAACAAATATAAGTTGTTACATGATAATACAATTAGCTCGCGAGCCGACTCACGCAAAAGGGAAATGTAAAGAGAACGTAGCTCATAGGAGATCACGCTTCAATGAAGCGCCAGCACTACTCGAATGCACTTCAGAACACAATTTGCTCGAAGCTGTCGTCGCATGTGTTTACAAGAAATATACAACTATTGTTAATTGTCGCGTGCAATTTAACTTAAACACTGATATTGTCAGAATCAGTTAATCTATATTATACTAGTAAGCTGGATTCTACTGAGAAACATTTGACTTAAAGGAGATTTGAGAGATTATGCGATTCTCATTCAACTAACCTGTGTATCGTTTAGTGAATTAAGTGGCTGGCACTGTTCCTCTACTTCCTCTACTGCTCCCGTGAATTTCTCATTTCTGGCAGCTTCCGAGGCAAGATACTGATCCAAAACTGGTATTCCTCGATTTTTAATGTCACTTTCGGTCAGAGAATTTACCATGAGCATAATCCATATTGGTCGCTTTTTCTGCCAGTCTTTCGTCAGAAGCTGGAATATTTTGTCGGCGTAAGGCGCCATTCCTTGGTAATATTCTCCATCATTTTCTTTCAACCACATAGGGATCCTTTTCTTAATGTACCTCAAATGCCTCTGCAGGCGACGATACATACTCCGAGGTAACACGTCCTTGAGAAGTCCTCCCTTGGGCAACATTTGACATTTCCAAAGTGCGTTAACTGTAGGTTTGCTGGTCAAATCAAGTTCAAAATATACGTATTGACTTGTCTTGAAGGCTGCTTTGCTGTTTGAAGGAATGAACTCCCATACTCTTGTGTAAGGTACATGGATTGTACCGAAGAAGTAAGCCGGTGGATTTCGTTTCACTAACCATAAAAACGAGTTGAGGTTCTCTTGAAGCTGTAAACACGAGTACAAATAAAATACGCACAACGTAATTATTTTTGAAAGCACAATACAACAGTGATCTTTAAGAATTGAAGTGCACACATTAACGCACACAAGCAAGAAATCTTGAAATCTGTTACCGCGTAATTCGTGCAAGATCTTGTGGAAGGTATTCGGTCCGGTGTAGCATTGTGACTCCTGAGAGGTGACTCTGTTACCTGCAGGTAGAGAGGAGTACAAACAAGGCATGTTATGATTGGTAAGTGATGAGGTCCTAAAGTCTTAACTTGATCCATTTGTCAACTTACAACGAGTAGTAAAACCCATAAAAGGTTCGAGAAGAACGCCATCCCTTCATCCTAACCAGAGCGATTAAATCATGTGTAACTACAGGCTTAGTCAGTTTATCAGAGGTCGCAGTCATTTGGCCTTCGTAGCTTACCAACAGACAATCTTTAAATCTCGTCAGCTCCGGCTCAAGCGTTTTGCGGTCTCTACTCGGTTTAAGGAGTTGAATGCTGATTGGTTTAGCGCATTTCGTAAGTGGCGCAAAGTTAATCTTGAAGGCGGGCCGTCACAGAATACAATAGACATGTCATTAGCCGTGACAGCAAACAACCCGCCTGACAGTCGTGCGTTTAATTGGGGTGCTCACCTACAAGGCTCTGCCTGTTTGTTTGACAAAACGTGAGCTAATAAGCGATATTCTGCTTGAGTGGCACGTTGTCTCCTGACCATTTGAATATTGTCAATCTCACGTATTGATACACTGGTTTAGCGTGTTTAGCGCAGGGAATTAAGAATCGGAGATTTGTAATGTGAGTAACCGACACCTGGTGAATCTAATTCATTTCATTGCCCTGTAGCGCAGTGGGGAGGTCTCCCAAAGCATACTAATCTAAGAATGCCTCAGGAAAAAACTCCTATCTAAAAAATTTTTTTTCATTATTTCTATCAGTCTCTTAATCAATTTAAGGTTGTAAAACCCATTATGAGTTGTTTGGACACCTGTCTTGTTAACACCACAGGGGAGCTACAGCCATGTAGCGATTCCACGTAGTAGCAGTGACAATTTGTTTGGGTGCCACTCGGCATAGCGGCATGGAGATCAGTTAGTGAACAAGTCACTGAATTACTTTTAGCTGCATCTGACCTAGTATCCGAGACTTGATATTGCAGTTTTACAATCGTTTTCTTTAGTAACTTTTTAAAACGTGCTTTCTGTTTCGTTTTAAAATTTAAAATGAAAAATGTAAGGATCTGTACATGACTAATACAAACAGGAGACCATGGACTCCAGATTCCTGTCATAAAAATACTTTGTGGTAAGGCGTTCTTTTTTTGGTAAGAGCGCAAAACTGTCACGTCCGCCGAATTTAGCGCTGCCCCTTTACGCACTCCAACCAAAAAAATAACAGAACCGCGAGGTACGCAAAAAGAACACTTACAAGGATATTTTGTTTTACGAAGCTCCTCAAATGTCCTTGGAAGAAAAGTTTAACGCATAGGCTGATAACAGAAAACAGTCAGATCATAATTAAGACGTATTTAATGAAATATTCTTGGTATTTTCAGGTTTCATCTTCGGTATAAAATTAGAAATATCTCCATGTACGTCCCACGGTCACACGTGTTTGACTGAGACCACACGCGTGCACAGCAGTAGGGCGCTTTTCAAGACATCAAAGCTCGACTCTCTACAATAACTTGTGTATGGTGTATTGTGAATTCGTCAAACATTTAGCGGTTCTTTTTTCAAACTTCACTGAAACTGCAAAGACGGTTGGTGCCAGTCGCCTAGTAAGAATCCGCAATAATTATAAAGATTCTAAAAGCTCACTAAGCAAACGAGAATCTTTCAATTCATCAAATGAATCAAGTTAAACCAAATAAAAAACGAAGACAATTACGTGAATGAAACTGTTTAACATATGAGCCCCCCTTGGTAAGGGTGCGTGCGGAGCAGGAGATAAAGAATATGGAAGAATATTCTTACAGCGCTTGCGACTGACATTTCGAAGTGGGACGTTACACAGATCCCCGAGCGAGGTCAGGCAAACCCTGTCCATGGAATTTGTCCTATTTCAGAGCTGTTGTAGTGCGGTAACGAGATTACCAATAGGTGCTAGGCATCTATTTACGGCATCAAAGTGGTTAACAGACAATTACAGTAAAAACCCGCATACAAGAATATGCGGATTAAGAACACCCAGGCTGAAATTTGGTTAACGAGGAGCATATATATAAGAACACATTCAGCCTGAAAATTGAAAATTGTTCTTATATATAAAAACTCTTCCCTTTTCAGTTTAATAGAACAAACAGTGCCTGTAGCTTTACTGTGGTGTTGCACTAAGATCTCTGTATAAATGCTCGTAATTTCACTTGCTGTGTATAGAAAATGTACAACTGTATTTGGAATTATAAGTCTTATAATTACATGAAAAATATGCTCGGTTGTGCAATTTATTTTCTAATGTTGTGTGTCTCAAGTTTAATTTTATCTCAGTCATGTATTTCATCACAGTTAGTAAATCCCTTACATACTTTTAGAAGTAAAAAATTAAGAACTCTTGGGAACACTTTCAGGCTGATTTCACCTAAAATACCCGATATATAAGAACCCAATCAGCCTGAACCCCGGAAATTGGGTGTTCTTGTATGCGGGTTTTTACTGTACACCTTCCTGCTCTGGAATTAATCGGCTGTACAGCAGACTATACCGTCGTTTCGTACGGCAGGGACAAGTTCATAACGAGATAAAAAGCTAAAAATAAGCTTTTGAACCAGACAAAAACAAACTAGGTTTGATTACCTGCTAAAAGGGACACCGAAGTGTAAAGGAAAATTTTTTTGTCAAATCTAACATCAATATTCTCCGTCTTGGGCTCTAAAACCTCATGTTGAAAAAAGTGTAGGAACAGTTAGGGTTATATCGTGTCCAAACTACCCACAAACCAAATAAGTGTTTGAATAATTGTAAATCATTACCTCTGGGCAAATGGAGCTTTGGTTGGGGGGAGGTGGTGTGGAGGGCAGGAGGGGGGCAGGGGAGGGAGGAATAATCCGAGCTAAGTTTTGAATTTCATCCCCTCTGAGACACAGTCTTCATATGAAGTGAACATAACCTACATCATAAAAGGAGGTAAAAGTGGAAATTAACGTTCCTCTGTGAGCTTGGTAAATATTCTCACTGCTAATTTTTGTCTATAATCTATAATCCTTCTTTCCAGAGTCAATATCTGAGTAGCTATCTTTAAGTTTCCAAATAAGTTTAATAAAATAGACCACTTTGATAAATGGCTGCCAGATTTATATTCTTTTGTTTAAATTTAAATTAGCCCTTCTGGCCTCGTTCTCCAGAATAAAATTCAAAAGAATACATTATCTCAAGCAAGACCAGAAGGGCTAATTTAAATTTAAACAAAAGAATATTAATCCAGCAGCCATTTATGAAAGTGGTCTATAACAGACCCTTGAAGAGCTTACTTCGACAATATCAGTACTTTAATACAATAAACATCCAGATGTTGCTCTCTCTTTACTTTCCTGGAAGATGGGACCTTTTTTGACAATCGGCGCCAGTTGTTTTGATTATTTACAATAATCAACAAAAGTTCGGTTCGAAGGAGTCAAAGGAGGTATGAAAAAAAGTCAGCTCTTCTTATTAATGTATCTTTTTGATTCACCAATTCATTTGTGTTTTCACTGATCTCCTTTCAGTGACTGAAAAAAAAAAATCAAGGTCACTGGTAAGTGGGGTTACATGTAAATTTGTTGATGACAATTAAAAAGCTTATCTCTCGATTTCAAGGAAAACTTAGTTACACAAAAGATCTGTTTGTCATATTGTGAAAGCTTACTGTTAATTCCATCTGTAAGTTTTAATTTACTCTCTTTTATCAGCACAAGAAAAGAAGCTGCACTAATGCAGACTGTAATGGGCAAACCCCTAAAATTGTTTTGATTTCCATTCACCAAGTAACAGGGGTTTTAGTAAAGGCTGGTTTGAGGCAGTCTACTGCCATCTTTTTTTAGATCTCCTCCCACTGTCTGTTTAGCTTGCAGGTGGGCTCTCATGTTTTGGTTTTTGTCTTTTGGCTCCTTTTCTAGGCACAGCCCCCTATTACATTATCAGCGGCCCCAATATGAAAAATTCATTGAAACCCTGCAAATCCCCCAAACTTCTTTCTCTTTCAGAACCAAAACAAAAACGGGATTCATGGTCTGATTAGCTCAGTTTTCACTTTTATCTGAATTTATGATCATACTCTCGGCTTCACATTTTAAAAAATAACAACAAATGATCTATGACTTATTTTTGGTAGACTTCCAATCCAAATGGGAATGTTTGGATGTGGAAATATTTATAGTGAAGAGTGCACATGTAAGCAGGTCATCCTGCTAGGCATGCAGGCTTTTCCTGGACTCAAGAACCCACACTCAAATCTTCCTTTTTGGGCCCAACTGGCTAGCCCACTTTAATGAAAAGATTAACTGATAAGAGAAAACATTACATACAAACAAGGAAACAGCACCTAGCAGGATCAGTATTTTCCCTGCACAGCACCATTTCATTTCTAAGGCTCTGCACAAGTATCTTAACCTTTCAAACAATGAGTATCTTAACCTATTAATAGAGCTGGAAGGATATCAATTTAAATGGAAATAATGAAAGTAAACAAAGCCAAGCTGATAAGCCAGGTAAAAATGGGTATTAATAAAGTATTAGTCAGAATTCTCGAGATGTCTCTTTGCAATTACTTTGTCCAGTTCAAATTGGAATTTGTGGCAGTGAGATTTTGCAGAGGGTGAGAAATTGATGATCCCACACAACACCCATTCTTCCACATCCCTCCCCCCCCCCCCCAATCACCATACTCCAGGCAGTGACAGGAGTACCAGTGGTATGAGGTGGGCACTGCCATAACTATACCATCCACATGTGCCAATCAGTTTGACACTGCAACATCAACACCCCCCACCCCACCACCCAGGCAACCCATGAGCATTTGAACAAACCAATCTTCAAAAGTTCAAATGCCCAGGGGTCACCTAGAGGAGGGTGGGTTTAAGCTTTGAGTTGTTCAACACATTTCTTCCCTAGAACAGCTGGTCAAAGAAAGGATGTAAGCATACCAAAGGCTGAGAAATTTCCAAGTAATCTCATAGTCAAAGGTAAGTAGCCCTGTTGCTGAAGATTTAATTGAAAGGTAAAGAGGCAACCAGATATTGACTGAAAATGGAGACAGTACTAAGCAGAAAATAATATGAAGAACAGAGTCAGTGCTTTGGTAACCTTTAGAAAAACCAATGGTATAGATTTAGACATACAAATCCAATTATCAAGACAAACTGATCAGTTTCACAAATAGATTCCATGTTGCCCTGCGCCGGTTCAATAATAGATAACAGATGATGTCAAAATGTCCATGGCAAGAACAAAAAGTGGTACACAAGGCAAAGCCAAGTGTGACACTGATGTACTCACCAAGTTTTGGTGTCTTTGTGATAATTATTGAAACCAATGGCAACATGAAATCTATTTGTTTTTTACAGTTAAGAAAAAAAGCAATTATGGTTATGTCATCTATGGTTGTCTTAAAATAGATCATAGAAACCAATCAAAATGGGTGCATAATCAAGCTTATTGTATAATGCAATTTGGAAAAAGAGAGAATGCCTAAATGTGTGATTGCAGACTTCAACCCAACTAGCTTGAGGACAAAGTTACTTAAACAGACACCACAACAACATATCAACAAACAACATAACAAGTACGTGGGAATTAAGACCAAGTTCTCCCTAGCAAATGGCTATATATTAATGTTGAGGAAGTCTTACCAATCAAATAGCTTTTTGGTGGAGCAGCTGTCACCAATCAATTGTTCCCTTGCAATTTGTGCGATGCATGGTACCCTCCAACTTTGCATGATAAAAAAACACAACAGGTAAATAGTTACCACAAAAATGAAGGGTTATCATCAAAACAGTAACGCCAAATGTGCCTCATTTTCATCAAATATTAATGCATACTTCACTAACTGCTTTTAAAATCTTACTCAGAGTGGTGTTTCAGTTAACCATTGCAGTTTGACTGTAGTTATAAAATAGGATCTATTTGTTCAATTGGTAAACTTGTAATTGTTGTCGTTAGTTGTCTGTTTCCTTCTGTTTTTTTTTTTTTTTTTTCTTTTTGTCAAAGCAGTAATTTGTAACTGCAGAATTGCGAAACCGTTGTACCTGTGTTGCATTGAGTCATTCTTACCAAATGTACGTGCAGAAGTAATTGTCTAGCCAAGATATCCTCCGTTTGTAGAAACTCAAAGACAAAAATAATGTTGAGCAAAAAACCTCAGCGAAAAATGTTAAATCCCAGCCTAAGTTATCTGATGGCGGAGGTATGCGTACTTCATTTTCCCCGTAATTAAATTGTACCCTGCGACTCTTTCCAAAAATTGACAACGAAAGGTGCGTCTATAAACACAGTTTTCCGAGAGCAAAGCCCACGGAAAACTTTGAGCTTTGAGGAACAGATACCAGATGTCCAAGGCCAAACAAACTAGCATACTTCACACAAAATAGGGGCTACTGTATTTATCATCCTTCGAATATTTCGCAACACCCGTGAACATTGTTTACGAACAGCTTACCATTTGCTGCGCAAGATGTTTTCTTTCGAGTGTTCTCTGGTACGCTTTAATGAACAAAAAAATGTTTTCCTTCTTCTGTAACGACCGCAAAACGCTCTCTCATCGTGAAATAAATATTAAACGAAGAGGGAAATATCCTCCCATAGCTAGGGGATATTCGCTCATGTGACGAGTTTAAACCAATCCTGCGTGAGAATAAATATCTTGGGGATCATAAGGTCAGTTCTGGCTATCAGTCAAGTTACTGATGTATAGAGACTAAATAACTGTGAGACATTTATCGGATTACAACATGGTTGAGGAAAAAGTTGGGGATACAGGATAATTACTTATGGGGATACAGGATACAGCCTGCAAAAGGTCAGCTGTAGATCAAAATAAGAATTTGAATTTTCAGCACAATTTCCACTAGCATAATATTTGTGACCCAGGCTGGCAATAAAGATGGTGGATAAGTAAATATAATATCCAAGTAGGAGTAAATTTAATTTATTAGCTTCGCTGACAGGCAGGGATCCCGCAACAGCTTGCACCAATTACTGTGGGCCTTAGTACCCACCCATCCCACCCCAGGGGAGGACATCCATCACACAGTGATCTCATGCATGGGAAATTAACGTCTCCTACCCCAACCCTGCAGGAGACAGGACCTACGGTTTATTTGTCCTTATCCGAGAAGACGAGAATGTCTATCAGATGCTTAGAATACAAAGAAGGGCAAAGAGCCCATACCATAAACAAATAAACACTTTAATGAACATAGACAAAATTTACAAATAAAAGCATTCAGCAAAAAAGTGGATGACTAGTAGTACAACAAGAGTTTTTGTTGGCAAAGAGATGTAAAACAAGAAAACCCTTACTTATGGCCTCGTAAGTGTTTAATGGCTATTAGCCATTGTTGAATGACAATCTAGCAGCTATTTTTGTTTGTCATACACATCATAACACCACAGAAGAGAGTCAAGAGCCTGCTGGACAAGAACTCTTTTGTTAAACCAGATGATTAAATCAATAAGGCAATAGAATGGTGTATGATTGAACTTTGTGACCTCTGATTTGAAAAATGCAAAATGTACTTGATTACAGGCTGGGGTTCTGATGAAAGTTACATGAAATGTAAAAAAGATCTTTTTTGAGCAGAGAGAAAAGTACAAACTCCAACTCCAGTATAGTGTCCGATTGGAGCACGCCAATTAGTTAGTATCACTGTCATAGTCACCCGCGCTGACAGGCTTCTTCTTATAGCTCCTCGACTTTTTCTTGGAACGTCGGCTTGAGCTATCTTCTCTCTCACCTCTCCTTTCACCATCTGATGGATTCTCATCTTCTTCTTGTTCCTCTGAATGTTTTTTTCTTTTCTTCTTGCTCCTATCATAATCAGAACCTTCACTATCTTTTGCTTCTGTACTGCCATGTCTTTTACTTCTTTTCTCTCTCTCTCTTCCTTGATCACTATCTGCTGAAATGGTCAACAGAGTATTTACATTCAATAAGTGAACTTATAGAAATGGTGGGAAGGAAACCTGTAAAATACCCACAGCAATTCAATAGTTTGATGACTTTCTTTAAAGAATCCAGGATCGATAACAATGCCAGAGTAACCTACCTGGATAAGCTCTTTCCTTGTCACTTTCCTCTTCAGCACTTTGAGAGCTGCTGTACTTTTTCTCCCTCACTTTTCGCTCTTTTTTCTTTTTATGATGAGTTCTGTTGACAAAGACATTTTATTACCAGTTTTGTGATGAAATATTATCCAGTTTCTTTGTTATTTAGCACAATGTACTGTTTTCTTTTTTCTAGTTTGACAACATATCACTCAGTAGGACTCAACAAAGTGTCAAATTTCTTTTCTATTGAGTTTCACATTTGTTCCCAGAAAAAACACAAAGTTTTCAGCAATCCTACTTCTTTGTTTCTAAGAAAAAATCTCTGGCCTTTATAAGAAAAAAAAGGACTGCAAAAAAAAGTACCTTTCAAAGAAATAAAATAAATAAATATTAGTCTTAAAATAGGGTTGCCAAGGAGCAAATTGTTACCTAAAATGAGAACCTGACTTATGTGTAATACTTTTTAAAAGAAACTGATGTGGTGTCATATTCTCAAAAAAAGGGAGACTGACTTGAGTTCAGGTGAAAGTTAACCGAGTTTAACTGAAAGTGAACAGAAGAATGATTATGATAACTTACTTTGAAGAGCTTCTCTTTGGAGATGGTGAGATAGACTGACTTTTTGACCTTTCCCTTTCTCGTTCCCTTGCTCTTTCTTTCTCTTTCTCTTTCTCTCGCTCTTTCTCGCGTTCTTTCTGCCTTTCTTTTTCCTTTTCTTTTTCCCTTTCACGCTCTTTTTCCCTTTGCTTCTCTTTTTCTCTCTGTCGTTCTTTTTCCTTTCTTCGTTCTCTTTCTTTTTCTGTTTCTCTTGTTTTCTCTTTGTCTTTTGATCTAGTTTTTTCACTCCTCTCTTCTGATTTCTCTCGGCTTTTCTCCTTCGAACTCTCAGGTTTCTCAACAGCCTCTGCTTTTTCCTTTGGTGCTTTCTTTTCTTTTGACACTGATCTTTCACGAGAATCAGTTCTCTTCCTTTCTTTAGACCTGCCACGTGACTGCTCTCGTGACCTAGAACGTCGCTCTCTAGACCTTGAACGCCTACCTCTCCTTCTCTCCCTTCAGAGTGAGGAATCAGAGTGAGGAAAAAATCAGTTACATAAAGCTTATTAGCCATTCCTTTGCTAAAGAGAAAGACCAGGGCTCAACACTAATGGTAGCCTGCTAGCCACAGACTAGTAGAAATTCAGTTTTAGCAAGTGATTTTCAATTTCCACTAGCCAGTTGGGCTAGTAAACAAACTGAAATTGTCGTAACATCTAAAAACATCTACTATGTCACTAGCCACTTGGCTAGTAATTTGAAAAGTTAGTGTCGAGCCCTGAAGACACTTGCATATGGGAAATTTAAGAAGTAACAAGGTATCAAGTGTTATTCTTAAAGACCTATCTAACATACCTGCTTCGAGAACGACGAGAATTTCTGTTTCTTGAGGTCGAACGGGATGAACGACGCCTGTCCCTGTATCTATCCCTGGGAAGGACAGAGGAAATTTATTAGTTTGCATGGTGAAGACAGATACAAAGAATTTCACCCGAAAAGATGGCTGTTTATTAGTTGTCTCTTTAATTAAAAGCTGAAAAGAGTGTCCAACCAAAATATATGATTTTGTGTGTCTCTCATAGCATCAAAATGTTCCTGATAAATTTTGCAAAAACCTTGAACAATATCTCATCCAAAAAATTTCCCCTGCCTGGATGCATCATGCATTGATGACAGACCCAGCCAGCAATGCATTTTGACGAAGCAAGGAAATTACATCAAATGTTTGGTTTGAAGAAATTTAGTCAACTTCTTCTGGCCTACCATGGTGAAATTTGTTTCACATAAAGGTAATAGAAACAAAAAAAAACTGTTAATTAAAAGTTGACCACAAAAAAGCCTTAAATTCCCTGAAAGACACGCAATCTACCTTTACCTTGAGGGTGAGCGGGTACGTGATCTTCTTCTTCGACGGGAGCTTGACCCAGATCGAGACCTTCTTCTTCTGGACCTGAGGAAAGATTACCACATTTTTATGGCTAATGCCTGCTAAGGTCCCAAAGCCATAATGTTGTCCTATTGAGTGAGGGAGTGTAACAATAGAATATGAAGGACCTCTCAGCCCACAAAGAAACCTGTCAAGTTTAGTCTACCAACTCAATATTCCTAGCTCTAGGCATTTGTTTTTTTGCCAACATCTTCTGTTGTTCTACACTTAGTGAAAGCACTGGGAATTAGCGTATGATTAAAATGTTTCCCAGTGCTACTTATCGTTTGTTTCAGAATATTAAAGAACAAGATAATCATCCCACAATCATTTTAGGACGGTGCACAAAAAAAAAACAAACAGGATTGTCTTAAAAGGTGGGATTGGTGCATCATGAAAACTTAGATGAAAATTTTACTGTTCATTTCGATCAGCAACAAATGCTTAGAAGAGCCGCTAAATTTGCGAAGTGAGCATGGTCTGAAATACAACACCTTGAATTAGGGTGACATTATGGTGGAAAGGCAGAATATTCTACAATGTGGAATGCCTTGTTGTATGGAACAAAAGTCTCACAAAAATGAAATTGCAATGAAAGTAGAAAATAACTTATAATTAACAAGCAAAATTAAAATTAAACTTATGAGAGGCCTAGTTTTATCATTGTTGTACAAAAAATGTAATTGCAATGAAATAAGAAAATAATTCATAATTAACAAAATTAAAATTAAACTTAAGAGAAGCCTAGTTTTATCATTATTGGAGCCTAGAATTGTCTTTATCATGAGGAACAGGGTACTCATAAAAAGGTGGGAAGCAGCAGCAGTAGCCTTAACTGTATTTTTTTTTGAAGAAGACAAATTGCTGGAGGTAAGAAATGCCCATTTGAATACCAAAAATGATTATGTTGTAATATTTAACAACTATTCACCGAAGTGGAAGTGGTTAGTGGTGGATATTTACCGAGTCGCGAAGCGGCGAGGTAAATATCCACCGCTAACCACCGACACTGAGGTAAATAGTTGTTTTAGTACATACTAAAACAGTGAGATAATATACACCACCAAAAATTTATTTTAATTCATACATTCCAGCAACGATTCCAACATTTTCCCGTGCGCAACAATCCAACGCAGCTCGGATCGCAGTAAGTGATTTTTTGTTGTAAAAACTGCCGTCACATTTTATCGCTGACAGATAAAAATTTCCAAAGATATTTGTTTAGCTCTGGTGGCGACATTTCTTCAAATGGTGTTGCAAACTCTTTCTGTATTTGAAACCATTCTGTAAAAAATACCATTCAACTTTGATTTTCAAGCAAACAAGTGAGGTTATGCAAGATTAATTTGCATTTGTAAACAAAGTCTTTTTCATTGGTTTTTATCGATAAACTCCCGGTTACCATTACCTTTAAACATGGCCAAACCAAATTTAGTCGCTTTCTCTGTGTTTTCAAGGACTGCTTCGTCTTTATTTGAGTGATTTATTCGCTTGTCACGGATGCAAACCGGCACACCATTTTTTCCCCGAGTTGCTCGGAGGTAAATAGCAAAGGATGTTCGGAGTCTGACTAGCCAATCAGAGCGCGCCTTCAACGCTATCCACTGTTTTAGTATATACTAGATACAGATATACTTATATACTACATACTGTACCAAGGTCCTTCAACAAATGATTAACCGTTACAAAAGTATCTCGTAAACACAAATCAGGATTACAATCAAATATTAAGCTGACAGAGGAAGGGGTTGAAATTTCTAGAGGACCTCTGGAAAAAGGCAAGACAAAATTTTTTGATGCAAGTGATAATTATGTTACCTTGAATGAGATCTTCTTCTGGATGGTGATCTGGAGCGAGACTTTGACCTTTCATCTATCAAAAAAGGCAACTAAAGTGAAGTCGTATGATGGACGATCCTCGCAGTAGATAGCGCTATTTGAGCAATAGCGAAATTCAGACCTGAAAAAAATCAGGCCTGTACGGGACTCGAACCACTGACCTCTGCGATACTAGTGCAGCGCTCTAACCAATTGAGCTAAAAAGCCAACTGAGAGCAGGCCATTAAGTTGATTCGTAATGAACCCGTGAAAGTGATAAATGAGATAGAATAAATATATGAAAATCATATATTTTGAACTGCGGTATTTGATACGTATGATGGACGATCCTCGCAGTAGATAGCGCTATTTGAGCAATAGCGAAATTCAGACCTGAAAAAAATCAGGCCTGTACAGGCCTGATTTTTTTTTTCTGAATTTCGCTATTGCTCAAATAGCGCTATCTACTGCGAGGATCATCCATCATACGTATCAAATACCGCAGTTCAAAATATATGATTTTCATATATTTATTCTATCTAAAGTGAAGTCATTGCAAACAAAAAATTTGTCAAGAAAAGCATGTATGAAAAGATCACTCAGTCACTTGCATGTTATGAAAAGTCAGTGAGAGTAATTTTGTTTGTAATATAACAAATGATACATCTCATGGCTGCATGTTTAGAGTGCTGCTTCTTTTCAAAACACAATCCATAGATTATCTGAATTTTTACTCGAGTCTCTTGAACCAATCGGTGATAAGGATCAAACATACAAATACACAATTGTTTCTACTGTGAAAGAGCTAAACCTAAAGAATGTATAGCACACAATTTTTTAAATTGTTAACATGTTAAATCCCAGAGTTGATCAACTTTTGACTTTTCTTAATATTAACAAGACACAAAAAAAGAGGTAACGAGAGTAACAAACATAAGGCAAAGGGTGTTATCTTATGTACTGATTGAAATATAAGAAAATGCATGACAGCTAGAAGCAAGAATTACTCACCAGACTGGGAGTAAAAGGGTAAAGATTGTTAAGATTTGGCAGAGGAAATCATTTAGAAACAGGGAGAAAGTAATTAATACAGTCACAGAATTATAATAGCTTATATACCAACCAGGATCAATCTCATCTTCGATAATTGAGGATGCTTCTTTAACACGTCGCATAGCCTTATCGATATCTTTGCGGTCTTTATCTGATGATTTAGAAGCTGGCTTAACGATTGCATTCTTTGAGTGGTTGACTCTTTAAAAGAAAATATGGAATAAATAAAGTTGATGATCATACACTGTGAGCATTCAAGATCATTGTATTAATTCAATTAAAGAGCAATAAATACAATTTAGGAGCTTACTTGAGTGGTCTGCCACCAAATATCACTCCATTGTACTGCAAAGCTGTGTTCACTGCACTAGGTTCTGAGAACTCAACAAATGCAAACCTATGATCCAATGGAATGAAAACACAGTTATTCATTCATGTATGTTTACTCATGATTTAGTAAGTATCAAAATTTCTGGCACACATCATTGACAATAAACACAAGTATAGTCCTAACTATTCCATTCTGGGTCAACAACATACTGTGGGAAAAGTAAGTCCCTTTAGCAATTACTCACAACAACAAAAAGCAAAATAAGGTGGGTGAAAAAAGATCAACTAAAGACAGTGGTTAGAAAAGGGCTGAGACAGACTACATGTAAAAAAAAAAGTATTAACAGTTATTTAATCAAATATGTTTTGCTAAATTGCAGTTGAAGATTTTATCTTCCTTCATGTTTACTTCCTGAAAATGTTGATCTAGAAGAGTCTCAGAACCTCACAAACCAAATTCCAGTATACCCTTACAATAAGTGTTTCCTATGTTTGAAATTATTTTACATCCCTATGCCACATAAAGACTGCTTAGAATGACCATCTACATGTACAGGTAGTTGTTAAAAGCACCATTATCATTATGCTTACCTGGTGGGTTGAGTATCATCCCCAGACATTCTCACATATCGGATCTCACCACAGCCTGAGAAGAAGGCCATGAGTTGTTCTGCAGACAGCTATGGTAAAAAAAGAGAGATACAACTTTATTCAACATAACATGTCTTGCAGTGTAACTAAAACTCTAGTTCAAGAGTTGTTTCTTTTGGGCTAAAAAGTTTTAAATTTAGGTGGTAATCTATGAAGCATTTTGTTTCAAAGTACCAGTCAATGGTAAGCTAAAAGTCCTTCTTAGAATTCCATTCTTGACACTCCAGTTGTTTTGAAAAGGGAGTTTGAAGATGCTTGATGAATCTTTTTTATGGTGACTTTGATGAACAATTTCAGCTCAAAAAAAATTTATTTTCATAGACGGCTAAGATGGCTGAAATATTTTTCTGTTGTTGTTGCTTTTTTTTCCCAAAAGACTCAACAGCTACTAAAGCAGCAACAGCAGATGAAGTGTATACTCTTTCAAAATCTTTTCATAACCACCACCACATTGCAGTAACACATACAAACAGTCCAAATGGACACCAAGCTCATTATTTAAATCCTACATGACCTTCATTTAAAGAGTAAGCACTGATGGTGGAACATGTTAAATATTGCTACAATTTTAAATCCACTCTTTCTGCCCTTACCGTGGTATCCAAGTTTCCAACATAAACAGTTCTTCTAATTTCATCAATTTTGCTAGGGTCCACATTATTAAGGGGAGGTGGAGGTGGTAATGGAGCAGGTACAGTTAGAGCTGTGGCAAGCTATTACACACCAGGAAATAATAACAATAATATCTTTGTCAAGTCAAAAAATACACTAAATAAAATAAAATATTATTCAAACTGGCTTGATTTGCAATTCCCGATGTTACAGATACTTAACAGTCATAATCCCTTCAAAATGAAAACATCACAAACTGTTTTCAATTCAGTGTAACCAGAAATCATGTGGAGAAACCATACGTTCAGGAAAAATGGTTTATCTCTACAGAATGAATTAAAATCATCTTAACTGAATACAGCACAAATTTACAGTTCAATTAACTATTCTAACACCTGCATGTTTATTTGTTAAACAGTTCAGTGTTTAGATGTGCTGTGTGGACATTATCCAATATTCCCTACAGTGAAACCTACATCAACAAACTAAACAATTTGCTTTAACTTACCCCAGGAATAACTGTAGAAACTACTCCTGGAACAATTGGAACCTAAATAGAAGTAGAATCTGATTATGATCTCAAAGCTAATTATTTTTCCTTGTAATAAATGACTAGACAATAACCCAGCTGAGGCCTATATTTCACATTACACCCACTGATTCAAAAGTTATTCAGATGCTGACCCACATTAGAGATTTGTTTGAGGTATCAGATATTAAACTAGTGAAGCCTTGTGATCACTCCTGTTATTTTAACACAAACATATTTGAGAGCCTCATAGTGAAAAGCGCACTTGTTGAGCCCACTTTCATTGGATATAATTTTTCACCACCCAGTTCATAATTTCATAAAACTGTCCCAATAACAAGGGTGAGGTGGAAAGGCTTTACCTGTGCTGGCATGGGTGGGGTGGGGAGTAATCCTCCTGATGATCCCGTAAAACCTCCAGCAACTGCACTGGCAGGTGCTGCCAGTTGAACTGCTTTAGACTCATCTGGTATTGTTCCTATTTAAAATTAGTAAACATTTATTTAATGAACACTACACAGTTTTCTTTGATCACTGTTAAGGTACAGTATACATTATGTTACTGGTAGCTTCAATACCAGTAGAGCAAAACAACGTCAAAGTAAAAGGCCAATTTCATATCATCGCCATAGGATTGTATTAACCCAGCTGACTCCCAGAGACACTTCACATAACTTTAACTTGTCACAATATTTACACATTACCCAACCTAGCGATGATGAGAGTAGATACTTCTTAATAACTGGCCATCATTTCAACATGATGCTATGAAACAGATTTTTGAAGTTGAAGAGTTTATATCAGAACACTCTTCCTTTGGGTTTTGTACTTACTTCCTACACAGTCATAGCAGCCAGCCTGAGATTTCCTCGGCTACTCAATAATAGAAAACAAAGAAACAAGACAAAGACACAAACTTAGGCAAAAGAAAAAACTACAGATTACAAGAACTTACTAAAGCGGTGTGACAAGAATACAATATTTTAAACCTCGCAGCACAATTCTTATCAAATTGGGTGCTAACCTAATACACTGTTATTGTCTACATTAAAGTTAAGGAAAACACTCAACCACTAAA
The DNA here is from genome assembly GCF_964205215.1 of Stylophora pistillata. Lineage (NCBI taxonomy): Eukaryota > Metazoa > Cnidaria > Anthozoa > Scleractinia > Pocilloporidae > Stylophora > Stylophora pistillata. Next base: position 142,545 of record NC_142529.1, read on the forward strand.
ACAAATTGATTATTTATTCATATCATTTATTCACTGTTTATGTTTGATGAATGGAATGGAAAAAAAAAGTACCCAGATCCAACTTTTTTAGACTTGTATGGAATTTGTTAAAGACCCCTTTAAAAATATTTTTCAAAATGAATTGACCACTGAATTACAATTAAAACGTCAAGTGGAAATTCATTTAGTATCAGGGATTGGGAATATGAAGCAAATTCTCCATTGCATACCAGATCTGCAAGACATAATTCTCTTGAATACATGAGCCAGTAGAGCAAAAGCAATATCATTTGTTATCTTCCACAACTCAAAAGTGCTTATTTCTTCTAATTGAAAGAGAAATAATTTTCTCATATCTTAATCAATTTCATTTCATTTAAAGTTCTTCCTTCTCTTTTTGCTGTTATGATAATTTTTTTGTTCACATGTCTTTTCCATTTTGGTGACAATTCTGATATAGAGTAATTAACCTCCAGAACTCTTTCCCTAAGCTTCCCTGTTCCGAGGCCTCTGTTATTCACTTTCTTGTGAGCTCACACGTACATGCTATTGTACTGTAGCTATAGAAAGAACACCTTACATTAAACCAGTCCTTACCATCCTGAACTGGTACAACTATCAGTGCTCTGTCAATGAAGACTGTGTTTGTGAGATGCTGAGCCACATGAACACTGGAGGGATCTGTGAACTTCACAAAGCAAACCCGCGTAGCTGTTCCAAGATGAATCATTGGATCCCTGGTATAGACAAAAAAAATCCGTACCATGAAAAGAAACTAAATCGTGAGAAACATTGCAAGATATATATGGTTACATAATGTACATCACAAAGCAAATAAGGTAATGTACATTATATTACAAAATAAATAAGGTAATGTACAGTAAAACCCTGAAGTTAACAGGAGTAGAAAACCTAAGAGGCATCATAGTTATTTTCATCCTTCCATGACGCACCAAAAATTTTGTGTGAGTTTTTGTTTACTAATTGACAATTTTTCATGTTCCAGGTAAACTTGCTTTTGCCATTTGGACAGAGGGGTTTTTCTTGCTGGGAATTAATTTTTGAGATTTTCAAGAAGTTGCAAATAAATGCATTGATAACACTTTCATTTTTTAGTTAAGGAAATGCAATCAAAAATACAAATTTAAAAACAAGTTTTGACGTTAGGGTTAGGGTTCATCTACAAGGATTTTTTTCCTTTTTTGCAGATTGCGAGAAAACTGCAAGAACCAAAAAAATTAAAGTGCCACTACGATGAAAGTTTTTGTCTCTGGTTTTGACATTTTTTGCCGCCAATCAAGTTAATATGGTTAGAATTGTACTATGCGATAGTTTTAAGGTCGATGGAAGCGAAATACGCCTTGATATAGCTGGCCGAAGTTCACTTGAAAAACCCGTCCGCCATTACTCAGCTCGCAACCGAGAGCCAGCGACTGAACTGAAAAGCGGTTTTACGCATGAGTTGGCCTGTGACGTCATAAGCGCACTTTTGCATCGTGCTTTGTGTGTTGTGAGAGATTCCACAGTGGAAATTCTAGGCGTTTTACAAGATTTATTCTTCCTCGAATTCTTCTTCCAAATGGCGTACAAATTTAGCCATGTTTTTTAGGTCGAGCTGCGCATATGACGTCACTTCCAAAAGGCTCCAACTAGTGCCAACTCTTTTTGCCACACTCGGCCATTTTTGAATTGAGTAATGGCGGGCGACCAAGAACGAAAAACAAGGTTGAAATAGTCATACTTCCCGTGAGAATTTTGTGATTAAACTTGGCATGGTAAGTGTTTCTTACTTCTAGTTTCCAGAAGTGAAAAGAAAAGGCAATGCGAAATTTTGATCATAGTGGCACTTTAAGAACCCACAAAAAATTTGGTGGTTTGCAAACAAAAATTTGGTGGTTTGGAGACACAGTTAACAAAAATGAAAGGAACAAATGTTGGTGGACGAACAAAAGAAGCTAATGAGATATCTCTTGTTTACGTCCACCGACATGGCGGCAATGATGTAACGTGCAAACCACCTATATAAAGTTAATTTCCAACTTGTCCTAGTTTAAGGAAAGGTCTTCTATGAAAAAGTTAACTAGATCTTCAAAATAAAACTACAAATAAACAATTGATTTCTACAATGGAGAAGAGATTGAGTAACTTTCACCTGAGAAAATAATAATTGGATTTTCTAATGAAAGATAGTTGCATTTAGTGATAAGTTGCGAAAGAATCTGCATATTATTTATTATACATCTCCAAAGCAAGCATGGTTTTCCTCGTATAGTTAGCTGCATGTAGGTCACGTTACGAGGTCTTGATCGATGAAGAACAGAAAAAGAAGCACTCACTTTAATGAAAACGTTTGTGGGCATGACTAATTTAAACTTACTCAGGAAACAGATGCATCTCCTCGATTTCACCAAGAAATCCAAACAGAGTTTTCATTTGATCAACTGTTGCGTTCTGAGCGATATTCGTCACCTGGATAACCCTTGTGCTGGGCTTCTCCATTCCTGTCGTCATGTTTTCTGTTCCCAATTGGTATCTGCAACAAAGACGAAGCAGGATTCCACATTCAGCCAGGCGTTCTTTGATACCTTTTTTTAATTCCGCATGCTGCACGAAAGGGAAAGGCTTGGTTACAAAGCAGAACGAGCACGCACCCATTTCTCAGGATACCACTGACATTTTGCCATCTGGCATAACTGCGGCTCAACAAACTAAACTGACAAATACTGAACAATAGCTACCGATATAACTTCCTTGTCCTTGATTTTATAGACTAAGAGTAGTCCCTTCTTTTCTGCGAAGTCCGTCGCGCGATTAAAACAAAATCAGCGAGTTGTGAGGAGCTCGTTCGAGCGCCTTACCCCCAGAGCTCCCCGAAGCGCGCTAACATTAAATTTTTTTGCTGATTTTTTTTTACTCTCGCAACGGACCTCGCCGAAAAGGAGGGACTGTTCGTAGTCTTTTGGTTTTATGGACACCGCTCTGCAGCGCAATGCAATTTTGAACACTCCTCAAGTCAGGAAACTTTCAGAAATGCTGTTTTCGTCAAGATCGATGGTCACTAATTTTTCTTCTCAGCTGGCAAATTGTGATAAGATTCCTTTACAAGAAAGAACAAGCCTCTAAAATTAACCTTACACTCAGAGTTTGGCTTTGTCACACAGTTGGTGGTAGTACTCTCACAGCCGACCGAATGAGTGTGTCTAATTGAGGGAAACGTGTCTTGATGCAGTCGACGCAGTAAGTGTTTGGCGGGCCGACCTCCACCAAAAAGAAGCTTTGAGGCAACTTTCTGACACCTCTTCTTATCAAAAAGTTGAAAAAGATCTCACACAAAAAAAAATCATTGTAGAAAACACGATTAACGATCTTATAAACAAGAATTGCCGGCCACTGCAAAAAGTCTCACCATCATCGCCCCTAGAGCTTCTTCCAGAAACCTAACAACTCAGGAGTAGACCAATCGTCTCGGCTTGCATTTGTCCCACCGAACTTATTCCCAGCTATTTAGACAAAATTACGGCTCATCAAAACTTAACCATCATATATTAAAGACAACCATCTGGCGTCTCCACGGAAACTGCAAAGAATACTGAATAATTACAGCCCAACGACTCACAGGACTATAAAAATATCTAGATTGGGTATATAGTGTAATTCCTCTTAACGAAAATGTTCATGTTGATCACGGTTATTTACAGACGGTTCACTTAGTCCCAAAAAGACCCAAGATAATGCCGAAAACTTATTTTATCTGAACAACGCACTCTCAGGGTCGTCTCTGTGTCTTTCTACAGTCGAGCTTGGCAATGCGTATTGGAAGCGGAGGAACAAGCCAGGGCAAGTAGTAATTACCTGATGCGTACTTAGCATCGTCGATTGACACCAACGTAATACTGCATAAAAACTACACAACATGAGTCCGGATAATCGAGAGTCGGGATAATCGAGAGTCCGGATAATCGAGAGTCCGGATAATCGAGAGTCCGGATAATCGAGAGTCGGGATAATCGAGAGTCGGGATAATCGAGAGTCGGGATAATCGAGAGTCCGGATAATCGAGAGTCGGGATAATCGAGAGTCGGGATAATCGAGAGTCCGGATAATCGAGAGTCCGGATAATCGAAAATGTGAATATTAATAAGATAGAAATGTAAACAAAAGGTATACAGCGAAGAAAACATCATTTTAATTGTGATAGCTACACAGCCTGTATGTATTAACAAATAATGCATCAGAATGTTTCTTTGTCTCGTCGCACTTGCGAATTTTGAAAAGCGCACGGGATAATACGCTGTTTTAACAGTCTTTTGAAAGGATTAGTGGGCTTTTTGCGACTCTGAGTTTTCAAGATCACAACCAATTAATATTCATGAAAAATTGGGACCAGAGAGAAAAGTCCGGATAATCGAGGTTCGACTGTACCAGCTTTTTGTTCTAACGTCTGCTAACTCCGCCAACAACAAACCACCTTCCACTACTATTGCCAAAAAGCCTAGCGCTTATATTATCAATCGCCGAGCACGCGAGTTCAATGTTTGAAATCAATTTTCCAAAGCCAGTTTCCAACTCACGTGGAGCACAAGCCAGAACTTGGTTTTCTCCAAAACGTACGGCCAAAATGCTAATTTGATACTATACCACACTATTTACTGATCAGAAAATTGCATGGATTTGCAAAAACAAGCCTATTTCTTTAAAAAATTCTATGCTATTTTCTCTGTATTTTCAATTTAGCCGATCGATTTGAGACAAATACGGAAGGAGAATTTTTCCACTTGTTGGGATATCGCGTTAAGAAAATGACCGAGCCCTTGAACTTTTTGATTAGCTCTGAGTCTGTAAGTAATCATAACTGTCTGACCTGTTTACCACTGTGTGCGTGTGTGGGGGGAAATTTTCCTATTGCCTCAGTGACCTTAAAAACGTTATGCCATGGAGCTTATTGAAATAATTCAGAAGCTTTTGGATCTTAAGGGACTGGATAGATATGGCAAACAGTAAATTATATTGAAGAAAGGAAGCAAGAAACAAGAGGCTCGACTTGCGATAACTAGGAGGCGACGCTCTTCCGTTCTTAAATCAAACCCCCCGACCGAGGATAGACCTAAGGGTTATGATATCATTGACTTAGAGAACTGAAAAAGTTTGAACGGTAATAATAATAATAATCATAATTTAATATTTATATTGCGCAAATTAACATGTGGAGATGATCAAATGCGCATCACAACACTTTTCGGGGGACTGGCCGGACTGCATCAGCAGTTTACCAACAATCGAAGGAAACTTATTTGAAGATGCCCCCTCCCCCTCCCCCTCCAGTTCCCAGTAACGGTAACTGTAGATCTGGCTGCTATTGATTGGCCGAAGAGAAAAGAGACAAAAGAGAGCAGTTTTTAAAAATATTTTCTGACTCTGGTTTTGAGTACTAGATAAATAAATCAACTGCGGGTAATCAAGGATAAACGCACATATTATTTAACTTATATGTAAGAGATACACAGCTCCTCCGCGAGGGGAACATTCTAAATAGTTCCATTTCTAGCCTCTTTCCCTTCTCCAGTGTGTTCTCTCTTCATTGTCGAGTCGTGTTCGACGTGGTAAGGAGCCAATTTTGTTTCGCAAGCTTTCCTGGAAAGGCTCTAAGGCAACTGTCTCATTTCTTCAAAATCACTTCCATTTGTGAAATTTCATTGAAAAAATTGTTCATTCTAACGAATGATAAGACAAATTACTCAGTTGGCTAATTTCTTTAATTTTCAGGGAAAGTCAGAAGATTTCCCCCTAAAAGGTGTAGAATAGTCTTGAATGTTCTCTACTATATGAAATGCTTAAGAATAACGATACAAATACAGAAACATCCATCAATAGGTGCTTTGAACTAAGTGTCTAACACTTTGAACTCAGAGCAGTACCAAACAAGGAATTTCACAACCACCACCTCAGCCACATTTTAAAGAAGGAAATTCTTAGTACTCAAGTTAAATTTTGTTGCCAATTGGATACCAAATTTATGTGGCTTTGATGAAAACGGTCTTCTTCACGCTTTTTAACTTGACCATTGTAATTCCAAAATAAACTCAGATATAATCTTTAGCCTAGGCGTCCAACAGATTTTTGCATAAAGTAAATTAAATACAATGAACAATGCTTGTTTCGTGTCAAGCAGCTTACATAATTACTATCCTTTATCATTTCGCGTGGTATGAATAATGAACTATTATCATTATAGCTCTATCCATTGGATAGAGCGCTGGACTGATGTGCGGGAGGTCGAGGGTTCGAGCCCCGGCCGGACCAACACTCAAGGTCTTAAAATAATTGAGAAGAATATGCTGCCTTTCTATAACATCAAGAAATGGTTTAGATATTCTAGTCTTCTCGGATAGGGACGAATAAATGGAGGTCCCGTCTCCTGCAGAGTTAGGGGAAGGAGACGTTAATTTCCCACGCACGAGATTACTGTGTGATAGATGTCCTCCCCTGGGGTGGGATGGGTGGGTTGTTGTCTTGCGTCTCATACAGGAGCCTCTGACTCGGGCAATATGGGTAACCATGCCCCACGTAAAGACATTAAACTTTGATTACTATTACTATTATTAGTACTAGGAACAATTCTTACATCAAAAGAGACTTTCTATGTTGATGCATCCAGTAAATTCTATTGGTTAAAAAAAAAAAAAGTAATAAGATAATGAGTAGGAGACAGGCCTTCAGTAGGTGACTTAAAGTGGAGGGAACAGGTGTATCTCACTTCATTGTTTACCTTAGAAAAAATTGTTAAATATTTCACAAGGATCACGTAGCAATTGACCTTTGCTTCCTTTTAGGCTTTTTCATGTAACATCCCCTGTCAATGATACAAAAAACTTCCTAATTGAGTGACGAAAATACTAATCTTGCGTAATATATATCATTCGGACTTCTTCTCAAGAAAAGGGCCACAGTTTTTTAAACCATCCAGATTATCTATCCCCTGAGAAATTGTAGTATTTGTTCCTATTGGATAAAGGCCTTAGGTATTACATAATCTTGATTCTATTGATACCCCCAACCGCGGTCACGTTATTATCCATATATCTATCATTTTATATCAAGTTCATCAGTGTATTCTAATAAAGCAGTTGTTTAGGGCACTTGGTCTGTGCATACGTTACTCTATAGTAGTTTTACATCGAACCCTAATACACAACAGGAATAAAAATTGTTTTCCTATAAGATGATGAAGAAAAGAAATATAAATAAATTACTGATCATTCGAGTTCATGATGTCCTTGCTAACCTGACCATTCTAAAACAATAGTATATAATCCCACATGGTGTGTAAATATTAAAATGTTTATCATGAAATAAACACCCAGGCAGGTGCAGGACAGGAAACAAAGGTTTCTTTGTCACTTTTCAATCAACACTCTTCGACATTAGATTCTTAAGACATCGTTAGAGGACGCTTCTTTTCCATCAATTGAATTTGGACAGGATTTTAAGGAGTAGTTAAACATCTTTTGAAAGATGAACGTATCAGCCGCTTGGAATTCAAAGTCAATCGCTAATATTAGTTCAAATTCCCCAATTCGACCTCATCACGATAAAGTTGATTACTTTGTTAGTGATGTTTATAAATTCATATTTGGTGGAATCGCTGTCGTATCCTTCCTTGGTAACCTTATTCTCTGCGTCGTAATGTGCAAAAAGCAATCAATGCTCTCGAAGACGTACAACCGACTATTGTTGAGCCTCGCCATTACAGATATGCTGACAGGTAACTATAAGAGTTTCATGACTAATGTAGTTACAGAACTGTGTTAAGTTTTTAAAATTTTTCACCAATTTTTTGCCCATTTTGACATCTCTACGACAACATAAAAGAAAAAGAAAAACCAGACATATTCTGCGACTTAACTATTCAAAAATTGTAGATAAAAGAAAAGAAAGAATTCGAAAGCCTTACAACTTTCAAAAATAAATGTTCATGTATAATTATATATTGATGAGTTTAGCTGTATTTACTGTGGCTGGCTTTCTTCTCCGTTGAAAAATGCAATTGAACAATTCCATACCTCAAAACAATTTAAAAATAGATCTCATGTCAATGATGAAACTGCCTATAATCCAAGCACAGTCTTAGACTAGGTTTACACTAGAGGAAATTGTTCCGGATTCATGAAGAATCCGAAACGTTTCAGTACCGGATTCATTCTGCCGTTTACACGAAAGTGGACGAATCCGAAATAAAAACTTCCCGGTTTGGTCGTGTCTCCGGAGATTTTGAATCCGGAATTTAAAGTGGGAACTTTGAATCCGATAACTTTTGAATTCGGAAAATTTTGTCGTGTAACCGCTTTTTTTCTCGAATCCGGATATTATTTCCACCTGCAATCTTTTGAGTTTGCGGTGAAACCAAAATGGATCTGGTGCTAACATTGCTGGCGGTCTCCGGTTGCCTAATCTTGTTGCAGGTTCAGGCGATAAATTTTATCATGTGTACCGCAGTATTTCTGAACAAATTATTATTGCAAGGAAGTTTAACGTCAGCCACACTTAATCGCCGAAGACGTAGACTGCTTGGCATCTGTCCAACTCAAATTTGCCTCAGTGGCATCTGGATCTACTCTAGCCTTTTTTGGGGGAGGCATTTTCACTTTGTCGATCGAACGACGAAACAACACTGGGCTTGGTAACCATTCCATTTCGAATGTTCCCGGAGTTGTCGTTGTGTGTAAACGGTCAGGAATCCGAATATCCTTTCAGTGTAAACGCCTACGAATCCGAATACTCCAAAATTGATGAATCCGGAAACATTTACGAATCCGGAAAACCCTCCTCTAGTGTAAACCTAGTCTAAATTACTGAAGACGTGACCAATAATGAGTAAAACTGTGCATGAAGTAAAGCTATGAAGAGCAATGGTCAGACTTGTACCTTTGTTGTCAGGCAGATTAATTAATTAAAAAAAAAAAACCAAAGTGTCTGTGAGCAACTCAACTCTGAAAATATATCATGAAAGAGTAATGATGTGCTTTTCTGAGATAAAAGACAACTGTCTCATATCCTAAAGTGCCAACAGTCAAAACACTTTGTTCACATAAAATGCTTTCTGAGATATATCGTCTCGAGGCAGAAAACTGACAGAGGTTTGTCATCAGATGAAAGCGGGAGAAAACCTTGTAAACATAGTATCATCGCGTTACAGCGCAAATTTTATTGAGTGACTGCGAGTCGAAAAGTGACAAAGATTTGGATCGCAGCGTCTAAATTTGAAGAATTTTGCAACCTGTGTAGTTAGGTAATGTGTACAGCCACCCACTTCTGAACTTCCTTTGAACTAGCTAACCAGCGAGAGCTCGGTATTATAAAAATTAAAACATTCAGGGAGACCATGGAGCCCTCATACACTGGTCAGCGGATTTAATTAAAAGTTAACAGGAACTCATGGAAGGAGCAGGTGAAGGAGACACCTTGCAAGTACTACCGAAACTCACTACACCACCTCATTTTCTGAGTAAACATGACAAATGATCTCAGCGGTGAACTGTATTTCTAGATGAAATTAGGTAAAATGGGTAAAATGCAACCTCTAGAAAGCCCAGAAGTTTAAAGTTGAGCAAATTGTTGTATTTCGAGAACTTTCTAACGCTTTTCATTTTGTTGGGTGTCAAAAAATTCGGTTGTATTGGTGCTTAATCTTGTTAGACATTTCCTTTTTCAGTTTTTTTTGGAGAATCGAGTCTGTTTCAACAACTCTTATCTTTAGCTTTTCATATAGAGACAGCAAGATTGTAATTATTAGCTATGTACAAAACCGTCTACTAACTCTGTACGCCCTGATTGGTTACAAGCTTTATTAAACCACAAAACACGTAAACATTTCCTACACATTTTATCACTTCTTTTAAATGCAATCAAAGTTGTACACTTACTGAATTCGATAACAGAGAAAAGAGAAGAAATTCTACTTTATCAAACAGCACAGTTTTAATCAGTTTGATAGAAGTTTCACACCTGTCTCTTTAATGACAAAAATTTTGTATTTCCTAGCTTAAAACACATTAGCAGACAGAAAATGATTTCCAAGGAGCCACATGAACCACTTAAGTTCAAGTCGCACGTGAGAGTAGTCAAGCTGTCAATTCGATAGAACTGTCAGTAAAATTATTGGCCATAAGAAGTTATTCCGGTAGAACCCTCTGTCCTAATGTTTCATCAGTTAAAAAGAATTGAACAAATGATAAAAAGCTTTACATACAAATGGAAGGAAAAGCTCCGATTCTAAAAAGAACCAAATTTTGACTGTACACACATCTCGGTTAAAGTTAAATTACAGAAATATGGTCCCGAAAAAATTTATGAAATATCACATATCCAACTTCGGTAAAAAAAGCCAGGAATTTATTGTAATAAATTGGAAGGAAAGAAATCAACCGGGAAAAAAAAAAAAAAAGCAAGAAAGATCGACGGATAACCAACTATGAAGACCGTTTGGACAGGTGTTTCAGAAACAAATAAAACAGTTGCTGCGCTCTGGTCTGCTGGAGTCATTCCGTGTTTGTGAAACAGGGTGTATAGAGGTAGAAAATTACTAACACATCGTTCTAAGGATGAACGCAGCAACGGATTTGAGCACAAACTCATCTTTTAACGAAAGTTTCTCTCTTGCATCTCGTCAACATCACGACAAAGTTGACTACAATGTCAAGGATGTTTACAAAATTACTTTTGGTTGCATTGCATTTGGGTCTTTCCTTGGCAACATTCTCCTTTGTGTGGCAATTTGCAAACGCCGAACATTGCTTCGAAAGACTTACAACATGCTGGTGTTAAACCTTGCCGTTACAGATATGTTAACAGGTTAGACAAATCGAGCCTTCTCAGTTACAGTATATTATAGGTCATGACGATGTTTTAGGCACGTTCATTGATTTTTGGTGTGTATTTTTGGGGATGATAGGTGTGTTTCCGATGTAAGATAGACGTTTGATGCAGCAAATGCTCACACCCTATCAAAATGGGGTGAAACTCAAGCAAATCACGGAATTTGAAAGCCTCTTCGTTACTATGTTTTGATTTGTTTCGGTGTTTTTTCGTTTGAGTTTTTCGCATCAAGAAATAAACGAGCTGTGAACCACAACTGTTAGATTAGAGAGAGGCCAAGAGCACTGATACAACCATTTCAAAAGAAATACAGAGCATTATTCATTATACATAACGTTGTAACGTTGATTCTACAGGCGTGACCGCCTTGTATTTGTTTGGTACATTTAAAATCAATGGAAGATTTGTATCAACATTTTATTACGTCTGTAAAATCGTGAGACCTCATATCCACTTTTCATAAAAGTAAATTACGTGATAGGCAACTTAATCAGAAAAAAAAAAGAAAAAGGCCGGTAAAAAAAGGTATAAAAAAAGAATATGTTAATTTTTATATTTGAATTAACAATCCTTAAAGGCAGAGAATTCCATTCGCAAATGGTCCCAAGAAAAAAAGGTGATCTTCATTTTGACATTATCAGTTTTTAAAAAGGAGACAAGAAATTTGCATGGAAAGAGAGACATTCTGTAATTGTTGCCAAATATAGTAAACCACTTTCTGATTCGAATCATTCTAAAAACTAAACGACAATTAAATATCTAGGGCTATTTTGCCGATGACCTTTCTTGAATTCGAGCCGAAAAAAGTTTTGAAAAGTTATGTCCTTTGCAATGAAGGCCGTTTGTCTCAATACAAACATCACTGGAAACGTTTCAAAGAACTATGATAAGTCAAAGGGAAACGAACAAACGAACAACTCGAGGTATCGGGGGCAGCTTATGGTATATATCTAGATAATATGTTGTATGAGCAATGGCTTTCAGTTCGAGTCAAAAGAATTGGAGTGGGCATGCGCACGGTTCAGCCGTACTCTGATCTCGCTCTGTCAAACATCACTCTGAAATTGTCAACTGAATGAAAGACCATAGGTTTGTTTTTCATGTTCTGTTTACGCTCGTGAAATGCAGCCGGCTCCTGTTTACATATTTACCTTCACCCATTTGTTGTCGCTTTGATGAAACTTTCAAGAAAGTGTTGAATGTCTCCAGAGTAAGATAAAAATGTTGAAAATTTCGGTTAAGATATTTTGAAATTTAAACTGCATTGTTGAGTAACAAAACAACTCGGCAAATCATACTTTTCACTGTATTTTTGCAGAAGTGTGAAAACTTTATCCAAAAACCCCAGAATTGTCTAATACATAGCCTGTTAATTTCTCGTCTTAAAATTCGTGCAAAGTCAACCGACTCCCCACCGTCCTATTGACTGCGTCATCTGCTTAGTTTTTGACTGACTCACTGGCACGCGGCTGCCTGAAGGCGGGCTGCATGACTTGCTGGCTAACTGGCTGAGTGACTGACCACCGACCGATCGACCGACTGGCTGGAACAGTCGCACCTACTCATTTATCGCATCGAATGTAACGATGAGTGGACAACCTTTTCTATTGCTAACAACTCGTGAGAAATAATTCAGATTCAAAGAAGTATTTAGGCTCGTGCTTTGTTGACATCATCCTGTGTGCTCGGAGGATACAATTGTTATTCTTTACACACAACTGGGAAATTTGTCATACAATTATTACATCAGAAGCAACCGTTTTAATTCAGAGTCAAAGGTAGCAGGTGATTCCTTTTCCACGAAAAGAACCGTAGCACAAACGTGCTTCCTCACTTTATAGAGATTTACATCCTATTGTAATTTGTTGACTCTTAAGACCAAATCCCGAGATATTGTGGCTGGTTTAATACGGTCAAGCAAACGGCTGCAAACAGCCGATAAGTTTCTGTCAATCAAAATGATTCAAAATTTGTAATAAATGATCTCGACCTTAACTCATGGGAGAAAATTAATTCGTGTAATTCAGCACTTTTTCTAGCTCTACATGCAGCCACAACAATGACTCGGGGAACCTTAACCTTAAAAACAAATTTCTCGAGAGGTAACGAAAGTTCCCTGCACCCGTCGAACCAATATCAAAGAGAACTTGATATATTTCGAGTTCTTTTTGGAAATATTGCAGTTTTCTCCTTTCTGGGCAATGTGTTTCTATGTGTGGCCATCTACAGGCGTCGCCAGTTGTTACGAAGGACTTACAATATTCTTATTTTGAATCTTGCTGTCACAGATGTGTTCACAGGTTTGTTACATGTACTATAAGTATGACACAATTTTTCACATTCGAATTCAGTGAGATATTGAGAAAAGCATGGTAAAATTTATGATTACCGTTAGACTGTGTACAAACCACCATCATACAAGCTAGAATTTGTTTTTGCTTTCCATTTCTTGGCTAATATTCTAAATCACTTTTCCTCAAACAAAACCTACTATTCAAATATCATCTGCAATTTCGATTTATAATTGTTTGAAAAGTACTTTCCTCGCAAAATACATTTCATATTCATTATTTCATCAGCTAGAACGCAATTGTCATCGCTACGAGAGTAGAGTCCGGGTTTAGGATTCGTCACCCATCAATTCAGAGGGGATCAGACAACGAGATTGTCAGCAGATGGCTTCGATTCTAATAACTAAGGACAATGAGAACTTCTTAGTACTACGCCTCGCAACCCAGTTAATAGCGCTTTTTATCTCTTTATTTAGATGAAGTCAATCTTTAATTTTTGTCATCTTAAGCCAAGATCAAAATTAAAATTTCCATTCATATTAGTGAAGTATAATGAGAGCTAAACTTCGACGCTAATCGGCAGAAAGAAAAAGAAACATTCGTAACCATCAACTTTTTCTCGTCAAAAAGAGTAGGACCAATCTTTAATGGCAGATTCAACTTAAAAAAAAAATATGTATCTCGTTGACTTCAGTGCATAATAAATGCGTACAAAAACGTCAAGAAACTGTCACACGTCACACTAGCAGAGCTCAGTTTTGCAAAAGGATTGACATGTTCAGTCAGTCAAATGATGATGACCCGTGACCAAAAAGTAAGTTTATTAAAAATATCTGCCATACTGAGATCTACAAACAAGAAGAGGTGAACATGAAGTAGCTCAAACCATCACTCTTAGGAAGTTTGTCAGTTCCGTAAATCAGGGTCCATAATACTGAGCAATCAATTACTTTGAGCTTCTCAAGCGATTTAAATCAATGCCAGTGAGTAATGTGCATATCTGGCAACTTTTCTAACATCCGATGAGTTTTAAATTTCTGATCCCATCGCAGAGCCTTAAATGTAGCGGGATCAATCTCTTGAGAATTACGACGTCGTAAAAGTCCTATTTATTCAATAATTTTTTATCAGTTAGTTAAAAATAAACCTATCTTTCCTTTTACTGGAAGAGCTAAAGAACAAAAATTTCGATAAAACTACCTCTCTCAGTCATTAAACGTAGGAGATGACATGAGTAAAAACGAATACAAATTTCTTGATCCCACGCGGTCCCTACCATTTCCTCATTCCCATTGTCACACATGTATATAAGTTCTATCTCGCGGCAGTGATCTTTATGTGGGTAGGGCTATTAAATATTTGTTCATGGCCCAAAGTGAAATTGTTTAGACAGACTTCTGTCGCATATCAATCCTCTCAACGGATTTCATTGCGACATGTACAACGGGAAATTTCTTTCAGCAAATCAACGTGAGCCATACAAACCAGTTGGCAGCTTTACAAACAAGAGATATTGAAGACATATTTGTCTACCGACCCTAAAACGACGTTTATTACGAACCTTCCTTGAGACAACTTGAATTTTTTGCTGCTTGACGAAATTGAGTATAATGAACAACGTATCTGCTACATTTGATGCGGGTGCAACTAACCAAACTGTCCACAGAAATATTTCTGTTGGAGCTAAAGACCACAGTGTAATAATGAAAACATCGTTTGGATTGATCGCAGGCCTTTCATTTTTTGGCAACTTGCTTCTTTGTCTGGTCATTTTTATGAAGCGCTCGATGTTGAAAAAAACATACAATATTCTTATTTGTAACCTGGCCCTGACTGATATGCTCACAGGTACGTTTCAATAGATCAGTTGTACGAGTATGATTTATGCCTCTCTTTCACAGCGTCATACACAACAACAGTAAATGTGACACAAAGTGCAGTTGTATTGATTTAGTTACAAAAACGGTAATCAATCTATTTCTAATAGGATTTTTGTTATCAATGTTTTCCTTTTGAGAGAGGGAAAAATGTTTCAAAGCTTCGAGAAATTGCCATGCAAACACCTTTTTCTGTTATTTTTTCGATGTATCTGGGTCTTTGACGTATATGTCAGCCTTGTAGACCAAAGATTTGTTCAGCCAGACATCTTTCCAGCTGAATAAATTTCATTGCACCCCATGCGACTCCCAATCGCTGGAAATTGCTGAAAAGTTAGCGAAAAAGATTGTGTTTTTGCTTTATAAAGTTAAAGGTTGTATTCTCGCTTTCATAGTTTTCGGAAGGGTGACAGACAACATTGGCCAGCAAATAGCGTTTGGGTAAATATCTCATTTTAAAAAAAACCCAAAATGTTCTTAAACAAACTACAAACTCCATCAAATTGAAAAGTCTGAGAAGTTACATCTTCTCCCTTTTGTTGGGACAAAACAGATGTCGCACTTCTCAGATAAACCTGCACTTATCTCTAGTAAACATCGAAAACTCAAAGAACATTTTTCGTTAGAGCTACAGATCGCCAAATTTTCATTTGGTTAAATGAAAAGGACAAATAGTAGGACAGACTAAAACTACAATCACTTTGATGACACACACAAAGAGTAATTCTTTGACAGAAATAAAGCTAACATAATGATGGTGATAGTGATATTTTGATTTTCTAAACAGGGATCTTCCTTGTTGTTACACCAGACTACTTGATCGACAGGAAAAGCTTTCCCTACCCTATTGGACTTGGAGGAGAGGTTTACTGCCGTTTGATTGGTTCAACCTACATTCTGTTTATCTTTGGTAAAGCTTCAACTTCCACGATTATGTGTCTAGCTATAGATCGTTGGTACTCTATAGTGAAGCCCATACGTTACAAAACAGCTTTCAGTAAGCGACGTTTGTACCTGTACCTTACTTTAATCTGGGCCTCTGCCGCTATCACTCAAATCAATGAACTCTTCATCACCACAATAGAAGATGCTGTTTGCACCTTCGTTACTCCATTTTACGGAGAGCGGACTGAACGGATCCTAATTCTTCTTCACGTGATCATCACGTTCTACATCCCAAGCATAGTCACTTGGATAACCTTTGGAGACATTTGGTTGCACATGCGCCAACCCAACATTCGCCGCCATTTGAATTCTCACAACAAGGCCACCAAACGGTTACTGCGCATGTGTGCACTGGCAGCCTTCTTTTTAACATTATGCTGGCTTCCAACAGAGACATTTTTTATTTTATACAAGTTTGAGATTCTAAAACTTCCCTTTGAGTTCTACTTATTTACCAATATTTTAGCCATGTCTAACTCCTGCTTAAATCCATGGATTTATTGCCTCAGTAATAGAGAATACAGAAAAGAGTTTATCCGACTTCTGTGTTTCTTTAAAGTTAATACGGAAATCACCAACCCCAGTGCGTGCTTCGGTTTGGGGCGAAAAAGCAGATCACGATATTCTCTTTCAGTTAATCTTGACCAATCAAATTCAAATGGTAATTTACCTGCCGATCCTTCTGTTATCAGGCTTCGTTGGATGCAGCAAGAGACCAGTTTGTCATCCATGACGTCTTTCAGCAACACAGCCTGTCTTGATGCTAATTCATCAGAATCTATACCGCACGGTCTGGTCTTCCTGCAGGACAATAACAACATATAAACGCTTCCATACGTACAGCAGTTATTCGGAGAGTTTGGAAGGACATTTTCCGTAAATATTTCGACCAGAGAATAATGGAGAATAACCTCTGCAAACCCTGAATATTATATCATGGTTGTTTAGCTGCAAAGGCACTGTGCAACTCTGATGGTGTAAATGCAGAGACATTGACTAAGGTCAACACTAGTTCCTTAAGTAATGGGCGTATCCAGAATCTCCTTATTTTATTGTACAAGAGCCTGTTTTTCACTCATTTTCCAGCTTATATGAGAGGTATGTTTTCACTTCGGTCCTCTTCTTATAATCTTTGCGGTAATTACATACTGTCACTTAGAAAACATAGAACAACTAGTTATGACCTTAATTCATTTTTATACTTCTCAGCTAAGCTATGGAATACACTGCCTGACTATATCCGCATGAGTGCATTTAAAGACTTTAGAAAGATAATCCAAGACCATATCTTTGTATAGTCGCTCCTGCTTATCTTCACTTTTCTGTTAATTTCTACTGATATGTTACATAATTCTATTTCTAAATACTGTGTATTTTAGTATATTTTAGAATAGTTAGTATTTTAGATCTTGTACAGATATATGTATGAATATATATATAGATAATCTCCATTTTATGTTTTCTCGAAGATATTAGCTCCAACAAGCTACTCTAAAATTCGAGACGAAATAAAGTTTATGATGATGATGATTTCCATGAAAAAACAAACAAACAAACAAACTAACAAAAAACAAAAAACAAAGAACAACAAAGCAAGAAAAAGCTAACAATCCACCTATATCATGATTTTACAGTAGGTCTCTGATGATAGCAAATAACCAAAACAAATCACGACGTTCTAAGGCTAAGAAATAAAAACAGTCAAAGTTGAGTGAAGCTACTGGGAAGATTTGAGGCCTTAACTTTGGGAATTCTGTCCATACGGCCAACAGCGCTTTTATTGTTTTGGTATCTCTTTTCAATAAAGATTTAGAAATGCAAAGACTAGCAAAAACTTGCACTCTGAACGTGCAAAGCGATTCAATTCGCGCAAAAGTATTTGTTTAATTAGCTCGTAACATATTTATGCTAATTTAGTGTTACACCTTGCCACAAACTTCATTTTTTATTTCTCCTTGACAATGGCGTCATGATGACACCGAAACGTCGGTTTTTATCGTTAGTTTTTGCTAGTCTTTGGTATCTCTTTAACCTATAAAAAAATATTCTCAAAAATAAAATTCGATTCTGACGCCTCTTCATCCTAAAATCGAGCTTTAAAGTTCCCGCTTCGGCCACGCCCAATGAAGTTCACCACGTCGGGAAAGATTGGTGATGAGTGACGTCACTCCAGGAGCGTCTCGAACGTCGTGTTGCAACTTTGCTTGACAAACCCATTACTTTTACAACACATCTATCAGGCATATTTATGTCGCCGAAAACTCTTTACCTTACTGAAAAAAACAGTGAAATGAAACATTGGCGGGATTTGGCGCGTTCCTGACTTGACGTCACGACCCATTCTGAACCCAATCTCTTTTTTGCCCCGACTCACAGTCACCTTCAATGGGCGTGGCCAAAGCGGGAAGTTTAAAGCTCGATTTCAGGGCGAAGACTCGTGAGAATACTTTTTTACATGTTAAATACATACCAAAACTATAAAAACCTTGTTGGCCGTATAGACACTTTAATACGGCACTACAAAAAGTTTATTATCGGAACACCTTTGACATCTAGTTTCGACCCATAACTTACATGAATGGTTAATTGTATACATAAGTTGTGGAGTAAGTTAAGTAAATTTAGATCGCAGAATCTATGGTCAAGAGAGAACTAAATCGACAGAGTGTTTACAACTCTCAGACTACGTTGGCTTGGATTTCATGAGTTGCATGTAAATAAGTTTCTTAGATTTAGATCAGGAAAGTATTGTTTATTTCATGTTGCTGACATCTGATCCACTTTGAAATTTTGTAGTCTCTGTTTCTGCTGGCTTTTAGATTAAAATCACTCATTTTTCTTACTCAACATCTGTTACTCCCACGGGTTAATAGATATCAGTGACTAAATTGAACGCAGGTGATATTCAAATCTGTGTCTCTTTCACCCAGCAAAAATGTGGTTTTCTATGAAGTCAACATCCATCATAGATAAAGGAGATGTTGTAATTATAAAAAAAATTTAACATGTCTGCGAAAAAAAAGAACCTTGTCTTCAAATATTACTTTCTGTAGGCAAAATTATTTATTGGAAAACAACTTTCTGTTCAATATATGCTATATTAGTCAAAGCAATGACGCCATCACAGAATGTTGGCGGAGAATAACAAAGGGATTCCTTGGGAAAAGTACATGGGGAAATTTCCTCTCATAAAGTGATGTTTGAGCTCCCTGTCGATGTAATCTCCGATATGTACAATACCAGATCCATTGATTTGATTAAAGCCTACATTAAGTGTGTCACCAGCCTCTTAAATCTTACAATGAATAATAACATTCGCACATTGGTGTGTGGTTTCCATTTATCTTCAGTATAAAAAGCGCCTGAACCAACCTTTGTATTTTAATCTTTGTCGTGTTGTGCTTCAAAAAATGTATATTTACGTTGGTGTGTTGGTCGCACATTTATCCATTTATCTTAAGTATAAGAAGCGCCTGTACCAACCTTTGTATTTTAATATTTGTCGTGTTCTGCTTCAAAAAATGTAAATTTACGACGCGCGACTATAAAATTACCGAATTTACCAGCTGCATTTGACCTTCACTGTATGAATTTCCTTAATGCACCAAACAGCGAAGGAAATTCAAAGAATTTGTTTATTGCGTAAACGAAAACAACAGAGAATGTTCAACAACACTTTAACTTCGGGAGTTACTGACCAAACTGAGAGAGACTCCATTTTCAACGAAAATGACAAAATTTCCGATAATAGAATGATTGCAAAGGTGTCATATGGAATAATTGGGGTTCTCGCCTTCACCAGTAACTTGGTGTTTCTTGTCGTCTTGAATCGGAAAAAGAAGAGCCTAAGAACCTGTTATGATATATTGATAACCAGCTTGGCAATCGCTGATATGCTCACGGGTAAGAAAACTAGCGTGTATTGTGTTGTTAGAATCCGTAATTCTAAAAATAGTAACCAGTCCAGACTCATCATCGTTTTAGTGGTGATGGTAAATTTGTAAGAAACTGATAAGTATTAAGAATTTCATTCCTTGAAAAATTTATTTTTATTTAGGAAAAATTAGAGATGTTACATTCACAGTAAGATGATTTTGGATACTGAAAGGAAACTCTTTTCATTTATCACGTTTTCCTCTATTTCCTCCTTTTTATTCTTACTCATGTATGAATGAGGAAGGCGGAATATTCATCGTCATTTCTTCTTGATAATGTTTCAGGTCTGTTTATAATAGTCACACCCAACTACGTCATAAGCATGTCTATGTACTCAGTACCAGAGGGCATAGCCGGTGAGGTATTTTGTCGAATCATATTTTCTAAATTCTTTATTTTTACCTTTGGAAAAGGATCGGTGCTTACTATCACGTGCCTCGCCGTCGAGAGATGGTTCGTCTTATTAAAACCATTACACTATCAAAAGACCTTTGCTCAGCGGAAACTCGTCAAATACATTGGTTGTATCTGGTTTGGCTGCGCTTGCCTGCAGAGTTATAAGCTATTCTACGTAAAGTACTTCCAACGTTCATGTTTTTTCATTTCTTTGCCTCTCGCAAAGAGTCAGGAGACTGCTCTGATAATAATTTACGTGTCTCTCACGTTCTTCCTTCCGACTCTTATCACATGGGCCGCCTTTCTTCATATATTTTTTGAAATAAAGAAGTCTAACGCTCTCAAAGAAAATCGAGGAAAAATAAACAAACGTCGGTTACTTAGGATGTGTGCCATTATGTCTCTAATGCTGACAGTTTGTTGGTTTCCAACAGAAATTTGCTATTTGATAAACCAGTACGGATTTCCTATTCTAAACTTTGGTACTCCTTTTCGCGAGTTTACAGTAGCGCTTGCTCTGGCAAATTCATCTTTGAATCCTTGGATCTACGTTATGTCTAACAGAAAATACAGACGAGCAGTAATGACATTCTTTGCTCCATGTTAGCAAGATAACAGTCACATATGATACATGCGATTCGAACCACGAGTGTCTGTTGATGGTGCATCTGACCCAGAAGTAACTTTCAACGGTTTCAGTTACAAGTTAGAGCGGTTTGACAAAGAAACAACACAAAACCTGCAAAATGATAATAATAACATGAATCACCTGCTGCGGAAGAAAATAAATAACGTTGTAAATAACTTTCAGATATAATTAAGTGCAATCATTACTTGTAGTTGTAGTATTTTTCAGTGGTAAAACAATCTTCATCATCATATGAACAAGGCTGTTAAAAGCGTTAATCACAGATTAGCATCCGTGATTTTCGTGGCGGAAAAACAGCAAGAAGGGAACAGGGAAATGTTGGCGTGATAGCAATACGTTGAGCCTTGCGTGACAAACGCTTCAGTGTGTTACATAAACACTAGTATCAGTTCACTGCCCGCCTCGAACGTCTTCGGCAAATAACTGTTGACATTGTAACTGTTGTTAAGTTGGTTCGACATTAGTGACGCGTAAGATCAAAATGCCTTTATAGTACCTCGTGCGTTGTTGCTTGAGAGAGAGTTAATGCGAAAGAGTTATCTGCGAAGTTAATTACTGCGTTCATTTGCGACTTCTATTCAGGCCTACAGAGAGGACAATCGGCAAGCGTATTTTTCTCTCCCCTCGTTGATTTCGTTTTATCATTTGATCGATTATTCTAAGGTGTTTGCGCGCTCGTCTTTTCTTGTATTGTTATGTAATAATTATTGCAGTAAATGGTTTGAACCCAGGGGTAACATGTGAAAGTGTAGTGTGATCGTCCGGGTGAGTGTAGTCCTAAGAATGACTGTTGTCGGTGGTACTGAGTGACGTTTCGACAACCTGTGCGGAAGTCATCATCAGAGTCAAGATGATGACTTCCGCACAGGTTGTCGAAACGTCAGTCACTACCACCGACAACAGTCCTTCTCAGGACTACACTCACCTGGACGATCACACTACACTTTCACGTAATAATTATTGTTTTAGCTTAGCTCCGTGTAATGTCGCTTAGACTAGGTTTTTTTGCCTGTATTTTAGTTTGACATCAGATTATTACTCCGCAATAAATCGCATTGGAATCACAGTTATACGTGTCTGTTCTCGAAATTCAGTGCATCGACGTCCTCGTGAGAACTTTGAATTGCGAAATTCCTACACTGTTAAACGCCTGCATTCACAGACATACAGGAATCTACGACTGAATTATCCGGCTATATCAAGTCCAAATTGAAGCTCAATTTTACACCAGAAAACTCGATGTGTTCAAACATGCAAAGAAAACAGACACAATGTGTTATTTGTAAACAATTTTGACACAGAAAACGGATACGATTTTGAAACGAAAGCACAGCTGTAACTTCCAATCTACCCTTACTTTGCAAGGTTGGCTTACTGTAATGGTTTCCTGGTCGAGTGCTAGCTGCTATAAGTTGCTTGAAATTCCGGATTCAACGAGAGGGTGCTTAGTAAAAGTATTCCTTGATGTCAGAGAACGACGATCTTGAGCTTTTCACAAAATTCAGCATATTTCCGTGCGGAAGTGATAAGCTTCAATTATTCTTTATATCCCCCACCCCTCCCCACACTAATTCCACTTATCGTGAGTTAAATGAATAAAGGGGGTAGGTTTCTAAAGAAACTGTGGTGCTGCATCGGTGGGGGTAACAAGGTCATTTGGTAATATCAACTAAGTTGAAAATTGTAAATTGGCCACCGTAAAGAGTCAAAAAGCTGACGTTTCGAGCGTTAGCCCTTCGTCAGAGCGAATAACGATTCTTAGTTATACTGCATGAAGAACATGTTATTCGAAAATTTGCTACATACAATATGCGACATTCGGATTTTGAAATATTGGCAATTTTCAAAAATGGGCTGTGAGCTCAAAGTAAAATGAAGTGAGCCTGTTTTAGACTTAAACCACACCTCAGTTATCTGCTTGCTTTTAGCATGCTTTCTTTCGCACTTTTTATGCAAAATACAAAGAGTTAATTGTCATATAACTTGAATACAGAGTGATGTTAAATTCACTCATCCAGATACTGAGCACGCGCGAACCATCGCCAGATGACAATTTACTGTCGAAAAAAAAAAAAACAAGACAAAAAACGCGAGAGAATTTAATTTAGAGAAAAAGTCTTTAGTTCCTCTTAATCAGACCGGCTGTTTTTGGCATGTATGTTGCCATGCTTCCCAATCTTATCATCTGCAAGGCAACCTACGCTTAATTCATACATTGATAATTAGATATTCAACTAAGTGGATAATTTTGAAAAGGGCTTCAGTGATTAAAAAAATTATTCGGCAAATTCGAGGCGACAAGCTTTTCTAGGTGTAGCTGAATGGATTTCAATATCTGGCTCTTTACTCATTGTCAACAGTATGATTTATCATTGTTTTTCATGACATAAGATATTGCGAATTGAGTAACCAAAGTAAAATATTATAAATTGATAATGGTCGATGTCAAAATAATACTCATCGCTAAACATAACTTCCGTTTATTCAGTTGGCCCGAGTCTCTCCATTTTGGAACATACGCCTCTGACAGGGCATCAAATTCTTAAGTATTATCTTGTTCAAAGAATCATGTAGGACAAAAAACCTTGGGCAGTTACAAGTGTGTAGAAAAAGAAGAAATGATCGAGACAAAATTATTACTGGTTCAGCTGTTGATCAATCAGGATGGCAGGCGGGTAACTTTGTTTCTGAATAACACTCACTAGGTAACCCCCTACTACACTTTATCAACAAAATCTCAGAATGATCCTCGATTAGGTTTCGGTCAAATTAACCAGATCAAAAACTAAAAAAATCGTTTCCAGTTTCGGTTCAAACGAATGTTTTCTTACAATTCTTGCCGAACAATTAGCATAACAAAGTGAAGAAAGAGCGCCACCTTCCTCCTTTTAAAAGGATTGTGTAAACAGAGCAAAACATATTACTTTAGAAAAAGCAAATTGTCCGGTGAAAGAGTTTATTCTGCACATCCGATGCTCGGGGTTAGAGCCATTTTCTTGAAAGGGGGGATCCTAAACAAATTAGTAATGAAAAACACTTGAGACATATGAACATCGCTGCTTGTAAATCGCAGATGCACATTGGAAGTGATCAATTCACGTGAGAGTAAAATCGATGGTGTTACCGTCAATACCTTGCAGCTAAACAGTTCTTACGGTAAGCTAGTTAGGCGCATTATCATTTGATCAGGGGTATGCCTGTGCACTTGTATCTATGGTTAAAACTGAGATTTTCCCCTTCTTCTCATAAACAATCAATCAACTTTTCCCCTTCTTCACCATTATTCACCTTTTAAGAACCATCAAGAGATCCATAAGAATTGTGAGATATCGAGTAAAACGTTGTTCATCTATTTGACTTGTAGTCCGTGACCTCGACCCTTGTAAACAAGCGAAAGGCAAACACTCTCTGAGAGTGAAAATATATTAGGTAACATAAATTGATTTCCATAGGCATGGCAATTTTGGATGAGCGTTTGAATATCATCAGTTCATGAAAATATGGAATATTTTGAAGATTTCGTAAAAACCCAAACAGACCGAAAACTCACATAAACATTGCAAAATAACAGTTCTCTTGGTACGCGAAAATACCGAAAAAAGACGTATAAGTGAGAATGGATTGGCTTGTATCTAATTACCTTCTACAATATGTTTTTCTCAAAGCCAACTAGCTTTCTTACATAAACGCAAGACAATGGTATAGTCAATAAAAAAATTCGATTAAAAGAAGAAAATTAAAAATGCCACGGCGAATTTTATGCTCAAGGATATGCCTGAGAACAAAAAGCTGTCGTAGTTTTTCTAAAAACGATAAACTTAATTAGAGAAACAGGTGTATATCACGGTCGCTGATAGCTGCTTCATATTAAGTTATTACTTAAAGTGCACCTAAACCCAAAAATTTTTTTTCGCTTAACGAAATAAGCTTATTTTTTGGAGTATTTCTGTGCAAAAATTTTTTAATTTGCTTAAATCTTAAATTTTCTGTGCCTAGTCAAAATACGGAAAATCGGCCGCCATCTTGCCCCACGACCGAGTTTAAAGAGGAATGGCTCTAGCGGATAATGTGACGTCAAATCGAGAACACGAAAGTCTGCTTTTCACACATTTTCACTTGTTTGGGAAGGTTGTGGTCGATATTGTCCGAAATATGCCGACCAGGTGTATTGTATGAGGAATGTATGAAGCGTGATACCCTCTTGCAAATTTCGCACGTTGCTACATCCTCCTATAACACACTTAGTCGGCATATTTTCGGAAAATCGACTACAACCTTCCTAAACAAGCGAAAATGTGTGAAATGCAGACTTTCGTGTTCTCGATTTGACGTCACATTACCCGCTAGAGCCATTCCTCTTTAAACTCGGCTGTGGGGCAAGATGACGGCCGATTTTCCGTATTTTGACTGGGCACAGACAATTGAAGATTTGAGCAAATAAAAAAATGTTTGTACAGAAATACTCCAGAAAATACGCTTATTTCGTTAAGCGAAAAAAAATTTTTGGGTTTAGGTGCACTTTAACTAGAGAGTCGCTTGGGGAAGCTTCAGTCCGCGAGAGGTACTTAGCTTCCATTTTCCTAGGAACATCAAAAGCGTTCAGCAGAGGTAAAAATGAAATTAAAAAAAAGAGAGAGAGATTACTGGCTGGGACACCATCACCATGTCAGTATGATGGTGAGATTCCCAGATAAAGGAAAAAAGAACGACAAATTACTCTGCATGAGTTGTACTTGATATCACTTGTTACGCTAGAAATTACTGATTATTTGAGTAAATAGTTCAAAATTTAACGCAAATGAACAGCTTTCAAAGCCCCCCTTTGTTAGTCTGGTATTACGCTTCTTGAGAAGCTACTCTAACTTGGTCAAACACTTTCCAAAAAGTATTACTAATTCATTTATAGATCATGGGTTTGGGGTCTGTCACTTCGTATTTTCTGCCAATTTACGGCACTTGTTTTTTTAAAAGAACACTTTCTACATGTAAAAAAGTTATGGTGTTTTAAAAACATAACATGAGCAATGAAGAAGCCATATTTTTAAAGATATTGACCTACAGGTGTTTTCTTGTTATTTTTTAGATGATAGACAGCAACAGATCTGATAATTCGACCAACAATTCTACATCCTCGCCTCTGACTTATTCCTTCCTTTTGCGGATAGCATTCGGAATAATCGCACTCATGGCGTTTGCAAGTAACGCTCTTCTATGTGTGGTAATAAAGAAAAATGGTAAGATTGTCAAGTCAGCCTACAACCTACTTATATTCAGCCTTGCTGTTACTGACTTGCTGACAGGTAATTTACTGAGTTTATATTCCACCGATGTGGTTATATAAAAACAAGACACACTGTCTTAAAAAAACAGATTACATATATACGTGTAAACATCCAGAAATATTGATTTTGCGTCACGTTACTACTTTTCTTTGAGCCCGAAGGAAGGTTTGTCTTAACCCAAATGAAGGTCAAATATTCAAAGCACCTTCCCTTTTTGAAAAAAACTCAGCTCTGTTTTTCACGAGTAAAATATTTCTCCGTTGAGTTTATTTTAGCATATCAATGTTTAAAGTGCATATATATTCATTTGTTTTGAATGTTATCTTTTACGGTGTTTACGGGTTAGTATGAAAGAATGTCAATTTTGTAAGTATAACTGCAGTTTCCTGTATTTTATATTAATAGGAATATTTCTTGCGGTTACACCGAATTACCTGATCGCCCTCGACTCGTACCCAGCACCACCTGCAAAGTTGGGTGTGATCTTCTGCAAGATCATTGGTTCCCAGTATTTCGTGTTCCTCCTGGGCAAAGTTTCTGTTTTCTCAGTTACAAGTCTCGCCTTAGAGAGGTGGTTCTCCGTGGTAAAACCTATAAAATACAAATTAGCATTTAAGAAACGACGAGTCCTTATCTACCTTTGTATCATATGGTTCATCTGTCTGCTATCACATGTTTTTCTACCATTTGGAATGACTCTCGACAAAGACAAACTCAGGTGCATTTGGGTTAGCACGGACCATCCCCAAAAATTCTTAGTAGTCACATACACAGTTGTGACATTTTTCATCCCAACTGCTGTCACGTGGGTTACGTACTTACATATATCTCTGTCGTCAAGGAGTTTTCCTGGAAGACACAACAAACGCGTCAGTCGTACTCGATTCAAGCTTCTACGCATGTGTATCATAGTAGCGTTATTGTTAACTCTGTGTTGGTTTCCAAACCAGCTTTACTTTGCTTTATCAACGTTTGAATTCGTGAAGCTCGAGACACCTTTTCACCACTTTACGATAGTCTTAGCCATGTTTAATTCATCAACCAATCCAATAATCTATTGCTATACCAATCAAGAATATAGGAGAGGATTTGAGTCCATATTGTGTCCCCTTTTTAATTGTTTTCTTCGGAAAAAAAAACGAAGTTTTACTTTAACTCACAATCAAGGATTGCCGTCGCAAGAGAGGAACACAAATAATCAAGCGGAGATTTTTGACGGTGGTGTTTTGCTGGGGTTTCATTATGTTAACCACGGATGTGAACCGCAGCTGCAAGACTCCAGATAATAATTCTCAGCAGTGTTTGCAGTAATAAATTCATAGCAACACTGTGACAAAGTACATTCATCAATGCTACTCAGAAGTCTTACAAGAGGTCTTTCAGCGAATGACTAATTTGTTGCCATTATTATAAGTAATTTCACTTAACTCAGCAGAGCTTTTTAAGGCTATCGACTTAAACATTTTGTAAAACATCAACCATAATCGTCTCGTTGAACGTGCCAGGGACTTTATTCTTTTTTCAAGTCAGTGTGTTTCTTTCGAGTAATATCATAATAGTATTACAGTTATGAGAAGCAGGCATATAATGAATTCACCGGTTATGAAATTTTGAAATATAGGTTTGTCATCGACACATACGATCAATCTGGCTTTACTTTGATGAAAAGGGTCTGTCTGACGTAAAGGTCGTAATCACGAATTTACTTAAATGCTTTGGCAAACCCTAACGAGACTGGCTTTGTATTTCCTGATGTCAAAGACAATTGCACTTCTTGCGTACTGAACTGTCGGTTCTCGGAAAATTACTTTCTGCATGAAAATGATCAACGATTTCTCTCTACGCTAAGGTTGCAAGGACACTTGATTAATCGCTTCCACGTAAACTGCTTCCAACATCAAGTTCCTCATTTATCAGTCTTCAAGACGTAACTGACGAAATTGCTTTTGTTTCCTGACTAAATTATAAGTTTACTTCAATTCAAACTGGTTTACGTCTATAAATATTATTTCAGTGTTTATATCAAAACCTTAATGTTGATTTCTTAGTTAGGTGCACGGAATGATTTTGTGACTCCCGCTGATGAATGTGACAAACTTTCACAAACTTTCACAAAACAGTCTGGCCGACAGAAATCTTTAAATCAAACAGCTCAAACCAAACGAGTCACATGTAGAACCTAAGATGTTTTACAGCATCGTTGGACTCTCGCCTTTTTTGGAATTTTTTTTTATGAGCTGTTATACTCCCACAACGTCAGTTCTTGCAGTCATCATATTATCTCCTCAAATTAAGTCTGGCTGTTACCCATTCGTTGACAGTCTTGAGTTTAGTGAAATATTTCGCGAGCATCCTGATCAGCGATAAAACATACAATGGACAAAGCAGCGGACAAAGTCTCGCGATCAAGCTCAAAGTTGTCGCTTTATTTTCTTTTTTTATTGCATGGCTATGACTAATGACAGAAAGATAATGATAATTTAAAAAATTGATACGACTGCTCGAATCCAGCAGTTCACATGGACTTTGCACAACTAAAACTGATGTGCACCCGATATAAATTAGAACTCCTATGTGCTTACTTGAGCGTTCACGTCAACAACTGGACTGCGCAATCACTATCATTATATTAATCACTATGTATTATTGTCTAGAGGAGCATGCTTCCCGGGTTGGATTTCTTTTTGCTAGAAGACTGAAGAGACAAAATTTTATCGTTCGTAACACCCGACGTAATTAAAGTCATATGCACGAGTGCCGTTGTAGTTTTCTACTAACCATTTGCTGGTTTCCTGAGCATAGTTCTCGCCATGCTAAACTTATGGTAAATTCCTGGGTCTGCTACTTCAAGTCAACAACTAAGAATACATGATAGGATTCAAACAGCCGCTGAGAAAACGGTTCCTAAAGAGGGCTGTTTTCCATTCCATCGCTAGTAGGAACGATATCTGTGAAGGTGTATCGCATTTACTACGATTTCAGCGCGTGAACAACAGGTTTACCTTGAAAGATGGGTTAAAAAGAAAAACAGCTAGAAAAGAATAAATATTCCCACCACTATCATCTGACCGGTTGAATTTGCTAAGGCTTTTTGAAAGTCCATCCGAAGTCAGTAAATTATCATAATAATACTGCTTTTACTCGCAAATTGTTCTAATTTCCAAGATAGAAACAAAACTAGAGTACTGTACCATATTAAGTACCTGTTATGTTAATCCTTGGGAGTATGGATGCTAAAACAAGTTTGGCTGATAAAATATAGCACAACGTGATATTATAGCCATGTAGCAAATAGATCATGATTGGAAAAAAAAATCTGTAAAACTGAAAAGTGCTATGAGAAATATAATTCAGTTTTAGAACCTGTCCCCAGGTATCAGAAAGTTAAAATTCTATTAAAAGATATGTCAGCTAATCAATTTTGATATATGAATGCGACTCGAACAATAGTCGATAAGTCAGTCTTTAGGTCAACGTTTTATCGATCATACTAATATCCATTAAGATATTTATGGTGGCTTCAGCAAGCGAACAAATGTTTACGTTGTCTAGTATAACATTATAACTATTTTTCTCAAAGGAAAATATCTGAAGAACAGAAAAATGCCTTCCAACCTTCTCAATTAATATCGCTGTAACTTAATAATGTAGATATATCAACAAAGTTGAAATGGTAAGTTGGCCACCGTAACGATTACAAAAGCTGACGTTTCGAGCGTTAGCCCTTCGTCGAAGGGTATAAAGTTTCTATTCGCTGTAACTTAAGCTATTATGCTGGGGATATATGCCCTTCATAATATGCTGAGTAATGTAAGATATTCCCCTTCGTCCTTTCTTCACTGCTTTAATGTTACTCACTAAGCCTTGGTAAATCATTACAGTTAATAAGCCAAACTAATATATTATTGATCACTCAAATTATACTCGAGCTTACTTTGATGGCACACCATAATAAAAGTGATTTGTTTCATCATTATGTAAGTAATGTGACATAACCGCACATAATTCATACTTCTAACAAAAATAACATTCCTTCAGTTCTTACAAAGATAACGTTAGCTCAATTGAATTAAGCCTTGTTCTTTGGCTAAGGGGCTCAATTCCATAGTTTTCCTCATTGAATTAAGTTGGAACAACGACACGGTGAGGTTGCTATGACGAGCAATTAAACGCAGATATTATTAAAAGCTCTTAGTCAAATCTCACTTTAAGATATTTTATGTTTAAAAGGATATTGGTGTTGCTACTAGATTCGCGTTGTTTTAGAGTTAAAGCATCAAGAATTAAAGCGCAGCAGTTACTGATATCTACTAAGAACTTGCATAGAAAAAACTGAAACGTTTGGTAGAAGAACACGGCGAGACTTTTCAGGCCCTTTATAGTGGATTGTTACTTAACATCGCAAATTAATAATATTGCTCATGGTAAAGCTGTACTTAAATGGGTCAATTGTTTCCGTTGTTAAGAGAAACCAATCAAACTGTGCGCTTATAAAAGAATACTAACTAAAAGGGAAAAACGTAAAATCCAAATAGTGGCTACCTCTATTGACTTAGTTCCGTGATGCCATAAACTGGTGCATGCGCACTGACTGGAGATCAATGAGGAAAAACATCGCCGTCGTCGTTTTGCTTGGGTGACCGTCGGGCTTTGCCGAAAAAAACACAAAAAAAATCCCTACAAAACACCTTTAGAATAAACCACAATTGGGAAGTAAACCGTAGAATTATATTCACACCTTATTATTCGGCTAAAAGTGTATAAAGTAGCTTTGCGTGATTAACAGCTGAGAATAATCCAAGTATGGGTCTCCTTGCTGAAATACTTGCCCCTTAGATATAGGATGGAAAGTGAAATGAACCGACGTATCGTATTTAATTTACGTAACACGCTAATTTTGATGTATGAATGTTGGCATCGGAATTAACGCTGTTCCGGCACTTTACTATATATGGTGTGCGCCTGTGATATCGCTCTATTACGACGGTTCAAAAGGAATACTAGAATTTTTTTAAAAATAATCTGCTCTCATTGTTTTCAACCCAACACAAAGAGAAACCCGGGAACATATATCAATTCCATTCTGCAGTTGGTTTTGACTAGTGGGAACAGAAACAGAAACAAAATCTTGATTTTTTGTTTTCCCTCTAAAAGAGCTTTACAGACATAAACAGTCTTGTAGTCACGTTTTCCGTGGTAAGTTCACGCCAACAAAATCATAAATTTTATACTATCTAATAGAAATAATTCAGTTGTATTCTGTAACAACTACCATTTACAGTGGAACGTCGCTCGTTTGAGACAATTCGTGATTTACTCAAGTTATGCTTTTCTTAACCCACTTAGCATGATGATATTTAGTCTTAGCCTTCGATCGTAGATTTATCTCTGCAGTTATTAGCTTCAGTCGAGTGAACTTCTTCATTTCAAAATGAAACACGCACATGTCCTACCATCATTTATACGTAATCCTCGTTTTGTTTCTCCCTCAACCGAATGTTATTTACACCCTGAGTAGCCAGGAAGTTTATGTTAAAGTTCAAAATATAAGTCACACGTAAGTCACAGGCATACATAGTTTGTGTCACGATGAATTCATTTTCAAGCGAAAATTATCGACAATTACAGTCAGCGAATTGGATAAGTTAAACAAGCTGTGACAAGTTTATCAGTTACATGACCACCTGATTAGCTAATCACAATCTTGGTCATTTTTTCAGCTTCCCGAAGCTGTTTCAAAATGGTGAACGACACCATCACTGGTACAAACGAGGCTGAACTTTCAGGTGAACTACACATGGCGTTAAGAGTGTCCATGGGAATCATTGCCGTATTTTCTATTTTGAGCAACGGCTTGTTAATCGCGGTTTTCCTCCGCAACCGAAGTCTTTTGCGAAGCTCATACAATGTACTGATCTTAAGCTTGGCTATCACTGATATGACAACAGGTATGTGGTTCGACAAAAGTTTGGAATATTTTGAATTCATTGGTTTGATTGATTTAGCCACTAGATAAGTTTCACTTGTTTGCTCATTAGAGGTTAATACAATAGCGAATACAATTTCTTGGATGTGAACAAATGCATTAAGTCTTAATAGTTCACTGGGTGTTACAATTCAAAGGGAAGTATCCGGCTGTGCCTTTCGCCATAGCAAACTTTCTGGTTCTTTAATCTTTTAAATACTATGGCGAGATTAGCTTTATTTTGAAAGATTCGTTGACTGTTTCGATTCGAATTGTGATAAGGTCTCATAAAGAGATTATTACATTTTCGCTCGTCTATCTGTCCACAAGTAACTTGCCGTTTAGAGAAACTTTAAAATAAAGCCTTTTACGGTTTCCTCTTGCTTCATTGCCTAATTTGGCGGTATACTTTATGATCTGTAGCACAGCTTGAGGTTGAAATTGTAATACAAACACATTTGTTTTATTTAGGATTCTCCAGGGCAGTCACGTTGATTGATTCTATTGTTAGATTTAGCACCGTGTCAAAAAGTGTCCTTCAGTTGATGTCCAAATGTGTTCAGACCTGGGCTAACAAACTGATTTGTTTAAAGCTCACCCTAGAGAGTCGAAGTTGGATGAAACCCCTCTCAATACCTAGACGATGAGAGCTAAAACTATGTGGTGTTTTGTTTCCACAGGAGTAGGCCTGATTTTGACTCCATCGTATATCGTAGGGATCAACAACTTTCCCATCCCAGGAGGCCTCGCTGGTGAACTGTTTTGCCGAATAGTCGTGTCATACTACCTCGTGTTTACCCTTGGCATTGTTTCTGTCTATACCATCACCTGTTTATCTCTTGAGAGATGGTTTGCAGTGGCAAAGCCTGCTCGGTACAGAGCAGGTTTTAAAAGTTACAGAATCTATATAATAGTGGCAACTGTATGGTTCATATCGTTTCTTTTTAACGCCCCTCACCTTTTCGAAATGAAACTGGGGCCCGAAAATCACTGTGAATGGGTTTCCCTGACAAAGGGAGACGTTAGAAGAGGAGTTGCGCTGATTGAGTTCTTAGGAAAGTTCTTCGTGCCACTCATTGTCACGTGTTTGTCGTTTCTGAGTCTGTGGGTTAAAGTTCGAGATTCACCAGCTCTGTTCCAAACAAATAGAGGTAAAGCTGGTGTACGTCTACTGCGTATGTGCGCAATAACTGCAGTGGCTTTGGCAATTTGTTGGTTTCCTAACCAAGTTTATTACTTGTTGTTCAAGTTTGACATTACCCAGATGGATACCGCTGCACACCAAGTGACAGTAGTTATGTGCATGGGAAATTCCACCCTCAACCCCTTCATATACTGTGCAATCAATCCATCTTACAGGAAACACTTTATGAACTTTATTTGTCCGTGGCGATCGGGATGTGGTGTCGCAGAGGTCGTATCGGATGATAAGCGAGCTCATACGATGCGCAACAGTAACACGGCATCAGGACATGCGCAACACAGCTTTCCAGGGGCAAGAACGTCCCGCTGGGATGACTACAATTCACGGAGTGCTTCTGAAATTTGCATTTGACCATTAACGTAGAGGAATACTTTAAAGGAAGCATAAAGAATGCCAACTATGAGCTGCGACCGGCAGCAGAAAGGTTCGCTAGTGAATTGGAGACACCAAAGATATCCAACTGGGAATAAGGAGACGAAAAGTATACCTTCTACGAAAAAAAAATAGTAATAATCGAAACTTTTCATTTAGGTCTAGGTCTAACATAACATGACAAGTTTGTAAGATTGTTTTGTGCCTGTCAAATAAGGGAAACACCCAAGAAAGTGTATTGGAGTAGATGTTTGCTGCATGGGTGTGATATGGTAAATAATGATAACAAAGGAGAGATTTTCCTGTGTACCCCTAAGTTTAATAAATGCTTCCAAAGTTAACGAAAATCTACAAAGAATTCCCTCTTTCGCCCTGTTTTTATAGACCCATTTTATTCAATGGTATCGTTTACTTCGCTGTCTTCAAAAGACTGTTCAGTTTCGACTGAGGTCTTCGCTTCGCCGGGGACTTCTAAGAAAAAAACATAAAATGTAAATAGACAGTTGATTCAAACAATATTTATGTTTTTTTTCCAAAATGAATTGATGAATGAACTACTGAGCATCAAAGAGCATCTACTGAGCATCAAAAAGACGCAAAACGGAGCTTACATGAAAAAGATAAAATATACTTAATTAAGGGATAAACTTTGAACACTGACATGTGTATATTCATGCTTTCATTTGACTTTTAGTATGAATCATCATCAAAATTATTAAAATTCATCAATGCTCGTCTGAGTTAAATATCAGCTACCGTGTTTTAAGAACACGACGAAAATTATTTGTCATGACGCTCTCAATTAATGAAGCACTTTTACCATTAGCCTCGTCATTTTCGACGGTGTCTTCCATCACTGCTTCTTCTAGCTCTTCGTTTTCCTCTTCGTCCCCTACTTCTCGAACAAAGCGCTCCTCTTCTTTTTGAGAAAAAGAAACGCAAAAATGCACGTTGATCTTGAGCTTACATAGAATATAACTACAGCAAAGAAAATTATTATGCAGTCAGTGGAGGTTTTTTTCCGAAATAGAACTTAACACTAGTTGTATCACACTCTCATAGTTTGAAGTCAAGGCCGAGCTTTTAAAACTCGATTAAAAATTCCTCTTTGGTTAACCACATACAAAAAATGTTCGATGCCATAGCACTTAAATCTTAGTGCAAATCATTCTTCGAACATCTCGGTCAAGATCACTTTTTTTAGTTACAAATCATACTCGTTACATTAATATTGTCCCTGTTATCAAATAATAATCATTACTGACCTTTCTCAGTCTCAGGTTCGTCAAGTGCTTCATCTTTTTCCGCTACCTCCGTCAATAACTCTGCGATTGCAAAAAAAGTTTCTTTTAAACAAAGGTGGAAATTGATTGCCTTGGTAAACTACATTAGACTTTCAAGGCCGGATGAAATTCAAATATACTTGTCTACCCTGAAACACTTACATAGCGGCTTATAAATGTCCAGCGTTCAGTCATATTTAAAGAAAAAAACCACTGCCAATTCTGTAAAATTAATCAATCACTGCTGTCAATTCAGTCAAGGTGAACTGAAATTTTAGCAACTCTCTGAGGATCGGAACCGTTTGCCTCAAAGAAACGATTCAAACTAGCAATGTATTTTAAATGTAACAGACTAATGAGTTTACTTAGAATGAAAGGTGGGCCGTCATTCTGAATTAAAATCATTTCCTTGCCATTAAGGTTGTATGTTTTCACATGCCTCACATTAGTAAATCCTTTTCTCCTGGATGACACCTGTTTATACATTTCATTAGTTACTAAACCGGCGGTAATCTTTTCGATTCATTCCTTTATATGTTGATTGGAACTTCATTCCCAGCCTCGACAAAACTGGTTATCAAACAGGACGAAAGACAAATTATTTCGGAATTTACAGGAAATCAAGGATAAAAGTTTCGGCCTTTGAGGACCTTACTTCATCAATAGCAGATCAACTGTTAGAATATTTTTTTGAATTTGTAACAGAGTCTTAATTGACCATACGGTGTGGAATTCCGAGGATCTGTTTATCTCAGAATCAATAAAAACCAGTTAATTGAAAAAAAATTAACTGGATGATAAACCTCTCTTGCGTTCCAAAAATCTAGTAGCAACACAGTCACAAAAATTATCAAAGCCTTGTGAGTGCATCTGTTGTTGGGAATGGTTGTCAAAAAAAGGTTTAGTAATGAGGGTTGCAATGCAGAAACCTGCTAACATCTTAAAAAGAAATTATCTTGCATGCTACATATCAACTTGTGAATCAAAGAAAAACTTACCATCTTCTTCGTCGTTTGCTGGAGCGCTTAAAACGCCGACGGTCAGAAGAGCGAACGTGAGCAAAAGGAACCACTTCATCTTGAGCGTAACTTGATAGGCAGGTATCGACTTTAAATGCGGGTATCAAAAGTGTAAGATTTAATAAATCCATTCGCCGACCAATCGAACAAAACCGCGTCATCTGATTTGTCCAAAACGTTAATTTCGTTGAAGAGGACATCGTGCAAATTTTCATTTGAAAATGAAGCCTCCCTATTGGGCAGGATATGTTTAACTTCAATCATGTTTCTTTTACGGAATCTTTCGAGATAATGATTGCATTTTGTTGCTCGAAAGACCACAAATACAGATGGCACGGGTAAAAGCTTAGGCTAAAAGCAAAAAGGTATTTAGTTAGCTGCAATCAAAGATCCGAGATAGAGACATGACTTTCTGAATACAATTTCTCTCTTATAGCTGTGGACATCAGAAAATATCAATACATCAGTATGGGTGTTTTAAGTGCAAAATACGTAGCCATGATATATGGTTTTGAAAAGCAAGCATGTTCTTAGAAATTGATCGAAATTTTTATTGTTTAAACCAGTTTGACTTCACTAAATTTGATTGGTTAATTCCTCAACAATTCGCCAGCGGGCAAATACAGCTGAATTAGTTCAAGGCTTGGTCGCGTCCTTTTTTTAACCGTGAAATTACAAATTTGTGAATATTTTTGAGGAAACAAGCACCTGAGTAACATGAAAGTTGTTCCTATCTTGTTAATCCTAGTCTTGTTTCCTTCAGTGATCACTGCTACCGAAGAAATTCTCCCCGGCACCGAGGAAGGTACAAAGTAGAGTCATGACTCATTTTCATAGACTAATTGCAATGAATACAAGCGGAAAATTACGGGTAAAATGTTTGTTTGGTTAGGGAAAGTAAATGAGTTCGAAGATAAACCAAGTTGCAGGATTTTTACCCGTATTGTGTTTAAAATGCATTAAGACTAATTGGAATAGATGGGGTAAATCTAATATTCATCCATTTGCTTTTTTCTATGTGCGTTTGTTGATTCAAGAATGATGTTCCTAAACTAAGGTTCTTTACCTAAATGCCTTTTCTTGCCAGCAAACCGGCTCAATACACAGGAAAATCGGTTATGAAGAAAAAAATATACGTTTTTACTTTGTGCCTTTTTTAAATTAACAAATTTTTTTCAAGCGTCAAGTTAATTCTATCCGTTCTATAAGAAGCTAAATCGGTTCAACCATCGCACTAACTGAACGTCTTACAATATTATTTCCCCACAATATGCACCTTTAACTTGTGGATAAATCTTGGCGTGTGAGATTTCCATGTTTTATTTATTTATTATTTCTAAGTAATCACTGAGTCTCTATGTCATGAATTTTAGCGACTGGGAATGATTCACGTCCCCTATTGAGCTTTACAACAATTTTAACTTACTCTCGTTGATCTGCTAATAACAAAGTCTGTGTATTTGTGTGTTGATTTTTATTGTTATCTAATGTAAATATCTTTTTGGGCTATAAGATGGGCTGAATGAACAGGGACATCCCCTCAAAGAAGGAGATCAGCAAGTTGATGATGACAATACTGAAATCGAAGTGAATCAACGTAAGGTTATCACATCAGGTCTACAGTTCTAACGTAGAATGAGTTAAGGAGAAGAAAATAATATTCCAGTTAGCTTGCTTTCGAAAAGAATTGATTGAGTAGACGAAAATTACAAGTTCTATGTGGGACACGATGGTTACTGTAAGTTTGCTATAGCTTACAAGCGTAAAAAGAGAACGGCATGTCGAAATAGATTATCGGACTGGAAATCGCGTCAAGCTCATAGTTTGGTACAAAGGAATTTTTGATTATGGATAATTAACTAAATTAAACCTGTCTTAAGCTTTCATGGTGCCATCACTAATCTAAGATCTGTTTTAGCGTTTGGAAATTATTTATACGGTAATTACAATTGCTCGCAGGAAACGGAGTTGATGCATTTGAAGGTGACATCATGATGTCAACCGAGCAATGGCTGGAACTTAAAAAGGAGTTTGAACGGACAGGACAGCCTCTACCGCCATAACATCATTAATGGTTTAACTGGTTCGAACGGGAAATTACTATTAGTTGTAAATGGCTTAATGTTGACTGCATTGGTAAAGTGAATAAAACATTTTTAACGGAGTTAACCATTGGCGGGTTCTTACTTATTTTATCTTGCTTTTCGCTTTATCAGAATTACCCACAGTGGATTGAACATGTACATCTGCAACCATATAGCATAAAAAAACCATGTCGACAAACTGAATGATACAGTGACACCTTGTGGCAAAAATTAGGAGAAAAGGAAAATTATTGGAAATGGCATTATTCCAAGACAAGTGCAAAATTATTTTAACAGTAGATAGGGACCCGTGTCTCTAACAACTCGCCTCTTTCATAGCACTGTTAGAGGAGAGTGTCTTGCACAAGAAAAAAAGATAATAGCCCCAGCAGATACTTTGAACCAGCTTACTTTGAAAATATAATTATAGCGTTTTTCTTTTATGGCGGATACGCTAGCTTTCCTGGTTACCTAACAAAAGGGTAAACCAGAAAGTCCTACTTCTTGAAAAAGAAATTACCTAAACCAATTCAAAGAGGACAAGTCTAAAGCTGGCTTAGTTTATCAATTCTTTCTTCAACAGTTATGTATGCGTTTCAGAAATATCGTTAAGCACTTGTCATGTTTGTTACGCATGCTGCAGCGGTTCAATGGTTTGGGTTGGTCTAAATCCATTAACCCCGCTGACACGATCGCTCGCAGTCATTTCCATCTCTGTGACCCTTGCCCTGTGCCATGGACACAGAAGAAGCGAAAAGTACCTTCGGTACATCCTGTTGCTAATACAATAGATCAGAGGGTTGACACACGAGTTGAACATACACATCACAACAGTAAAATGATGCAAGGGCGTGTCCAGCTGAGTTATGTCATATTTGAACAACAGATAATATAATTGGTTGGGAAACCAGCACACTCCAAGAATGACCGCTGTTAACATACACATCCGCAGTAACCTTAAACCAGCCTTGCCTCTATTTGTTTGAAATAGAGCCGGTGACGACTTGATATGGTTGTAGATACTTACCATGGTAACGGCTGCGGCAAGAAGGGGAAGAAAAAACTTTCCTACAAATTCTAAAATAGCCACAACTCTTCTAGTAGTGCCTTCGGTAAGAACAATCCATGAACACTGCTCTTTACTGTCTGAACCGGTTGTGACTGTCATTTCCATCAAGTGAGGAGTGTTTAAAAGCACAGAGAGCATCCATATGCACAACACACAAATGTTTACTCGCGGCTTCGTTAAAATTGTTTTGTACTTGGTTGGGCGAGCTACAGCAAGCCATCGGTCCATAGCCATACATGCAACTGTATAGACTGATACTATACCCATGGTAAACACGAGGTACTGAGAGTAGATTACTCTGCAGAAAATCTGGCCAAAATTTCCTGATGGAGCTGTGATGGAATCAGACCGAATAATGTACGAAGGAGTAACAAAAATACCAATTCCTTAAAAATAGAAATAGACATATTTATCATATCTCTATTTACAAAGATGCTTTCTTACAAGATTTACACTTTTTTACTTAATTACCATATATATTAAAGAAATTTGCAGTTGTTTATGTTGATAAAAAGCCAGGTGATGTGAGGTTGAAAGGAAATCATTGAATATCGGGAGGTGTATTTGAGTCCAACTGTCAAAATTAGACGAATGTGTGATTGTCATAAGTAAAAACTGCTTTAAATGGAGGTTTACTTAACTTGAAATCTTTAAATGAGGAACTGTTTGTAGAGTTTAGCGCCCATCGAATTTACGGTAATGAAAACTTACTGAGCCTTTTTTTACAGTAAATTTCTCCTTTAATAGAAAAAACCCTTTCGTTTTAAACTGGAGTTTCCGATGAGAGTTTTAGTAGAACTGACTTGAAAAACAAACAACTTACGAGAAGCAATTCTAAAATTAAAAGCAACTTTACCATAGAGTGGCACCTGTCAATCAGTAGAAATGTCTCACCTACTTATTCATAAAAAAACATTATTTCTAGAATTTCAGGTTAAAAATTATTTTGGAATTCAAACTGAAAAAAGTTACACATCTAGCACCAAATGTGAAAATGCCACATTTGGCACGGTTACTTTTCGGAAACTATCCAATCATTCGTTCAGCTGGAATACTATTTATTTTAATACCACTGAAGGGCCCCACGCAAATAAACACATGGGAAAGAGAAAGCTATCATCATCTGGGGACAAAGACAGATATGAGAGGTGCACAAGTATCAAGGAGAGACGTAAAAAGCAAAATGTGCGCGTTCTACGACGTGGCGATTTAAAATTAAAAAGAAAATAATCTGAACATGATGCTTCCCACTTATGATGCAGAGCAAGCTGTTGTTTAGCTCTTTTTGATCTTCCTTAGAAAGTTATTTAGAAACAACAATTTTCCGTTTCAATAGAATGATACGTGGAATTGGGGTGTTTTACCTGTTATTAAATCAATAATGGCCAAGCTCGAAACTAGTCTGTTGTATGGAGTCTTCAGCAGTGTTCTGTTTCGAAATATTACCACCAATAGAAGGCTGTTGTTTATGATGGCGAGTGATCCTATGATACCAAACAAAACTCTTGTACCTACAATCATTTTCGCCAATGAGATTAGAAAACGAATACATTCACAAGATATGCTACCGTCAAGGCTAGTGAGCGATATTTTCTTAGACTTGGCTTGATCCAATTCAAGCGTTATGCTTCGGCAACAATGGTAACCAGGATATGCTGGCAGGTGAGTTATGTTTCCGAATGACGTGAAATGATATCTGATCACGTCATAAGTTACCTTGTTCACCATTTCTTCTTAAGGTTAATTATCCACACCCTATTTCAGTCTGAAACATTTATGACGCT
This sequence comes from Stylophora pistillata, assembly GCF_964205215.1. Lineage (NCBI taxonomy): Eukaryota > Metazoa > Cnidaria > Anthozoa > Scleractinia > Pocilloporidae > Stylophora > Stylophora pistillata. Next base: position 183,573 of record NC_142529.1, read on the forward strand.
TTCCCGTATTGATAATACTTTCTCATAAAGGTTTTGAGTTTTTTGCCGGTAGATAAAGTGACGAAAGAAATTACGTATATACCGTCAGCACTGCATAGGGCAATACCAAGAGCGATCTCTCGTTTTTTCTTTATTGATATTTTCCTAATAATGTTGTAGTAAATGATTTCCTGGGAAATTCCCTTATGTTAATTTTAAAAACAAACGAAAAGGCTATTATGAGTAAAAAATCTGTCGCCTTTAAGTCGAAAGAAATTGTGTAAATATTATCGATCTATTTATTATAAAGGCTAGTGGCGCCGGTAAATCATCAAAACAAAATGATTCAAATGGAACAACCATCGTTAAATTGCTTGTGACAGTTGACAGATCAGTGGCTGTTCGCAAGCGTGACTGACCTTCAACTCGAACTCAAGAGATCTTGAGTGTGAGTCCAGCGGCCTAGCATCTGGGCCATGTTGCTTACATACATCGAAAGACATTTAAACTAGACCGCGATTGGACACCCTGTTTCGTTTTGCTTCTCACTTCATTTCGTTACCACCAAGAACCATGGCATAAATGTAGCTTGGAACTAGGTATGAAGAAAACTAAAGCTGAAATTCTGTCTGTTTGCACTTCACTCATTGATGACACCTGTCAGTTTTTTCACTTGTATTTAGAATTGAGCATTTAAATTCAACCCATTCAAAATCAACAAAGCTCACTAGTGAAAAATTTTCAACCTCTCGAGAGTGTGTGAATACATTTTCACTGTTTTACTCCCTAACACTCATTTCCTTCAGGAGCGTATTCTTGGTGTTCTTGTAGACCAGTACCTGCTTCAACTATATATGATAGACATAAAAATGCAAAGTGGAGCTTGGTTGAGTTGAGGGAAGCATTGTAGACAAGTATCGATGTCAAAAACATCCAAATCAATCACCAGTCAAGCCACCTTATTGTTGGAATAAATCAACGGTGACACATAGGGTCGAACCCCCCACAAAAAATGAAAGTGTCCTATCCAAAATCCTGAAGTTCCATCATTTCTCCATTTTGGCCAACAAATAGATTCAAAAGAAACACATAATCAGCAGTGAAATAATAATAATAATGAGAAAAGCAAAGATCGCGCGCGGCGTATCTCTCTCCCTTTCACAGCGTGGTTAGAAAAAAACTAATTCGTAATGATGCCCATCCTGACTAGTCGGCGCATCTCTTTCCTCTAATTAGGAAGTCGACATCATAGCAAGTTAAAGTGATGTAACTTCAAACATCAATTATTCTAGCTCAGTAAGGAAAGGACCAACATCAAATACAAAAATCTGAGCTTAACATTTAACTTCATTGAATGTTAGGCGGGATTCTTAATTCACATTTCAGTTTCAGCCGTCTCCACGGATCCGCAAAGCCTTTTCCTGTCGCAGCAGTGTCATCTAACTCCAAATAAAGGCGATTTATTAGAAACTAGAAAGATAACCAAATGGAAGTCTGGTGTTAGTTAGTTTTTGCTGATAAAATCACCAGATAACATCTGGTTAATTTAATTTTCTTCTCGGGATCTTTCGAGGATAAGTCGATCGAAGATGAAGTCTCTGGTTTCAATTTGCAAACAGCATCAATAAATATAAAAAAGCATAGCATTAAAAAAACATATCTTTTAAAATGCAAATCAATTTCGAAAAATCGCTTCGATCGCGATTGCTAGTGAAGTAGTCGTGAATAGCAACATGATTATAGACGCTCTAGAATAGTAAGTCGTTGTCGATTCCTGATCTTTGACTGCAACGTGTTCCGATATCACTAACAATCATAAAAGTTAAGCATACATTTGAATTTCCATGTATATGCATGCAACTGAAAGCTCTAATTTACAAGAACTGACTATTCCCTATGTGCAAATAACATGTTACTCGGACAAAAAAAGTTATAGTCCCAAGTTTTTATAAACAATGCACACCCTTCAGTGAAGAAGGCCCCCGACCACCCCTCACTACTAAGTCTGAGGTTATTTTTCAATTCTTCGTTGTTCAGTTAGGGTAATGGGTTTGCTTGAGTGGTAAGGTGAGACCAATTACCGTAAATCCTCTAATAAACACCCTGGGGGCTTCTTTATTTCGGGTACTCTGTGGGGGTGGCTTATTAGAGGGAAGAGCTTATTAATTTAGCCCGATTTTCACCACCAGGATATAATAGGATATGCTGTGCCGTATTTATTCAAAAATTTTCAAAAATTGTTCACTTTACATTTTTTCATTTACCAAATTGGCAGAGTCAATAAAGTTAAACTTCAGCACATGAAGCTGGAAGTCAAGCAGCCGACAAATAGAACTCAATTTTATTACCTAACTCTCTCGATGGACCTTGTTTAGCCATGTTATATTTTTAGCATAACTCTGTAATTTCCGTGTACCGTATTCTATTGATGCAAACATGATAACATTAATCAATCAATGACCATAATCAATATTAAATGACAAACTAAAATCACAGTACTTGAATAAATTTATCGTACTTACTGACTAGGAGTGTTAATTTTAATTTTTCTTTTTTTCGAGGATGAGGGGTGGGGGGCTCATTAGAGGGGGGGCTTAATAAATTTCTTCCTCTAAAGAGAGGGGGCTTGTTAGAGGGGGTGCCTTATCAGAGGGGGGGCTTAATAGAGGAATTACGGTAGGCACATTAGCCATTCTTAACGCATCGAATTAAACAGAATTTAACTTTTGGTTTGGTAACTCCCAAAACAAAAGACATATAAGAAATTGAAGGATAATGGCAAGTTTTATTTTATCCTTTTGATTGACGTAATTCTTAAGAAACGAAAATTTACAACTTAAATGCACATAAAGATTTGTTATTTTCAACTACGGCCCTAAGAACAACAATTTTGATTTTGTATGCACAGTTACAAATGTACACATTTAGGTTCTAATGATCTAACAGGCTATTGCTCATATTTTTTGTCAAGACTGAATCTCCAACGACAGCTAAAGATCAAAATGGTAGTCTAAACGCTTACAGTAAGACCATCTTTAAATGATGATTTTTAATTTTTTAAGTGCCAGGCTGCTGAAATTTTATGTATATCATATTACTGATAAAGCTCATTACGCGTTTACACTTTTGTTTGTAGTTTCCGTCATAATCCGTGAGGAGGACACGCATCGTCATTCAATGTATAAAAGTTAATAGCGAGTCTCTAGGTTTATAGCCCTCTATGCCGCAAAGGCTTCAACGCTGTAACGCAAGGAATCCTATCGGTCTACGAATGTTTACGCCTAACAAAGTATCAAATATCTCCATGTTCTACTCTTACAGGAAATTTCCCCTGAGAAACTTGAGGGATACAACAGACTGAACCACCTTCTTTGATTCTGTCGATGATAAGTCGAAGTCCTTTACAGATCCTCTGCACCTGGGAAGTAGTTCTTTTGCCTTTTTTCTGTATAATTTGTTACTTAACAGAAATATGCAAGGGTTCAAACATGAGTTGAACATGCAAACAATAACTGTTGCTTTGTGCAATGGGGTATTCAGTTGCACAACTTCAAGCTTGAATAGTAAGTAAACAAGTTGATTGGGGAACCAACACAGCACCATCACTAACGATGTTACGGCAGCCATGAGTGTGACTCGTGTAAGAGCAATGTAATTACTTGGACGAGTTATTGCTGTAACATGTGAATCTTTCATGAAACGATAAAGGTGAATGAAAGACACCAGCAAGACTAAAACTGGTATTAGAAATTTTAAAAAAATCTCTGCAACTCCTATGATAACTCTAACCTCTCTGCTGGCTACTCCTTGGAACACGCAGCGTTCAGTTATATTGACATTGTCAAGAAAATACTTGGTCTCTATGATGTGAGTGCTGTTAGCAGCAAAGGAAGCAATCCAAATAATAATCAGATACTGTTGTACTTTGTGAATTCTAAAAGTTGTTCGATGTTCGAAGGGTCGAAATACAGCAAACCAGCGCTCCACTGCGAGTAACGTAACCGTATACAAGGAAACGATTCCGAAAGTAAATACAAGATATTGATTTCCTATGACGTAGCAAAACATCGCAGAGCCAACATTCTTCCTTGACAAAGCTGGTTTTTGACCAATTATATATTCTGGTGTTAAGACAAGAAAAATTCCTAAAAATAAGAGAAAAATCATCACCACCTCTTTAGATTTAGATTTATTTAGCTTCGCCAACCGGCAGGGACACTGCAACAACTTGCGCCAATTACTGCGGGCCCAATAAACCCACTCATCCCACCCCAGGGGAGAGTAAATGGAGGTATCATAGGACAAAAATTTTGTCTTGTTTTTTTTTTTAATTGATTTTTATTGCTATCAATTTTGCTAGGACAGAAATTTTATCTGGTTTTTAATTTTTTGAATTAATGCTATCTATTTTTATCAGGATAAAAAGATATGTTTCATTTTTTCTTCCAAAAATTTATCATATTTTATAATCTCATCAGCTAACAATTGAAGATATGTCAATTCTTTCTTCTTTTCTTCTCTCTTTTAGTTTTATCTTCCTTCGCTTATTATACTTGTTACGTGCACGAATGACCAACAAATGTCCGCTAACAAAGCATACATAAAAATAGACTCCCGAGTACGATATATGGCACGCAACAAAAATGTAACAACAAGCAGTTACCCATTTTAACTATTATTTAATTAGTTTTACAATGTCTAATTTACTTAGGTTAAAGATTAAGTTCAGCAGTTCATAAAGCAGGCTTACAATCCTTCATGCCGTGTAAGTCTTCGTCGTTTTGATCAACTTCCAATTCCAACATCCGCCGACTGAAGACCACGGCGCTTGGCTTTCTTGATTTATCGCATTCTTTCCCTGTACACAAACTCTTCCGGAGGACTCCATAGTAAACTCTGTATTCTCTATCTTCTTCCTCTCTCGACTATCGTCTTTTTCATCTCTTTCTTTTCTCTGGGTATCGCAAGGTCAAAAGGTCATAGCCTTGTCATATCATAGCTTCCACAAGCTCAGTCAGCAAGCCACGAGGGTAAGCCCTCGGGCAAATCTCCTATGTACTTCTCACATGCCAGCTTTTATACCTTTACTTTAGTTATCTAGAACGTTCCATTACTATTTATAGCGCATTACAAGTTGTACTATTTTTGGAAACTGCTGCGTCACATGAAAGAAGTTTCTGGAATATTACAGATTATAGATAATTCTAGAAAAGTCTGGGATTGCGTGACAGATTCAGTAAAAATAATTCGATCCTCGTAACATACTCTTCCAAAATTTCTTTTACAAGAGGAGAAGAAGCAACTATTAAGTAACTTTCGTAACCTTTGAATCTGTTTATCATGTTGTATGTTGGACCACCGATTGATATCTTTCTATTGGTATATGGATTTACACCTCTTTCTAATAAGTGGAACTCCAGCATCGCTTCTCTATCGTTCAATAGCCTTTCTACAGTCTCCAGATGTTCTGTATTTAATCTTAAAGAGTTTTCTTGTATTGATAAGTCACTTATATCCTTTGTGAGTCTGTCTATCTTGTTTCTGATACAATTCATTTGTTTTAGAGATAAGAATCAAATTTTCTTCATATGATAGCAATGTCTTGCCTTACCCAGGAAAAAATTCAAATAATTTACCAAATAAGTATAAAATAAAATAAGGATTCTGTATTCTATTATTGAGATTATCTGCTCTCCTTATCAATTGGTGAATTTGAAAAAAAAAAAAACTCTTCAAGGAATTAACAAAAATCAGATAAAATTTTTTTCCTAGCAAAATTGATAGCATTATAATTGAATAAATTAAAAACAAGATAAATTTTTTGTCCTAGCAAAATTGATAGCATTAAAAGTCAATAAATAAAAATAGAGACAACATTTTTGTCCTAGGTACCTCCATTTCTATACTACTGGGGAGGACATTCATCACACAGTAATCTCGTGTGTGGGAAATTAACGTCTCCTACCCCAACCCTACAGGAGACGGGACCTCCATTCATTCGTCCCTATCCGAGAAGACTAGAAAATCTAACCATTTCTTGATGTTATAGAAAGGCAGCAAATTCTTCTCAATTATTTTAAGACCCTGAGTGTTGGTCCGGCCGGGGCTCGGAACTCTCGACCTCCCGCACAACAGTCCAGCGCTCTATCCATTGAGCTAACCAATGGATAGAGATAATTTCGTATGCTTATCTTTGCAATAGTTAATGATAAATCTGATAACTTTTGAATGATGGTAAGTCGAATGTTCAAAATTACAACAGTGGACTAACCTGTCATCATATCGGTGATAGCCAAGCTCAGTATTATTTTGTGATAAGCTTTTCTCAGTAGTTTTCTATTGCGTATGATAATCGCAATAAAGAAGACATTTCCAGTGAAAGAGATGATTGCAACGGCCGCAAAAAACAACCTTTGACTTAAATTTCCACTGAAAACCATGTGCATTTCTTTCTGCAAGGAAAAAAAAACATAATAATTAGCATTTAAGTACTAAATAACATATATCTCCCGTCACTGATAAAAAAAATTAAAAGAAGGTATGCGAGGTCTTAACTGAGAAAGGAAATTTGTCTAATTGCTCAAAAGGTTCTCTATAGAACTAACATTTGATTTCTTGGAGCTCAAATTATGCTATGATTGTTGTTTGGGAGGTTATCCCATATAACACTTTCATCCATCAGGTGGCGCGAAGAAATTCTAAGTCTTGATTTAAAGAACGTGCTGGCAAACATTGTTCCAGCCTTGCATTAGCAACCTGAGTTGACCTTGGACAGCAGTGTTGTTTCACACGTGAGCGGTTGACAATAGAAATATCAGCTCTTTATATCATATAATCATATTGGAAGAAATTTGATATATTCACAACAATTTTAGTATGGTACTTTGTTGAATTTAATAAATAAGATTCCTCTTACTAATAACTTCTTTTCCGAAGGATAAAAAGTAATAAATCAAATCTACTCAATTTCCGGTAACTAGCTGATTTTAAAATTAAAATCCATTAAACCAGTGAAAAACCTACAAATTATATTGACCAAGGAGCTGCTTCACATACTTTAAATTCTGTTATTTTGCCAACGAGATCAGCAAAAATAGGTTATAAAATTATTTAAATTCACTCATAAGCCTGTTAAAAATTCGTTGAAATTTAACATTTTTCTCAAAGAAAAAAAATCGTGCAACCTATCATTGCATTGAGAAAAAAAACGTGTGGCTTTAGTGTGTCACGTACGTAACGCCTTTCTCGTATATTAAACCACTAAGTTTTTGAAGCTTAACAATGTTTTGTATGAAAGCGATCTTCGCAGTAAAAAAACCCTACTTAAGTAGTAGTGGAAATGAGGCTTGAAAAAAATTTTAGGCCCGTACAGGATCTGTAACCAACTGAGCTGGGAGCTGGTCATCATGTTGGTTCGTATTTAAACCCGTTTACACGGGTTTAAATTTTAGTTTTTTCTGACTAACTGTAGCTATCCACATCGATAAAAGAATAGTGTTTTCTTCTCACAAAGAAACCCATTCTAGAGAAAATGAAAGATTGAGAGCCCTTATATCTTAAGGATATCAATGTCATCCTTTGAAATTTTCCAGAAACGATTGGGGGACGGGTCTCATCTAAATAAAAGCGTATTGTTTGCAGAATACGCCAAAGTCCACAGCGTGCAGTAGTTAAATATGGAAGTTCAACAAATAGCCGCGATAGACTCTCTTTAAGTTTCAATTTAGATTTTGGCAATGAAAGCTATAACTTATTTTTATTCCATTTTTACTGAGGAGGAATTTGCATTTGAAACGCAACCTGGTAGTCCTGGTAGTGTTTAGTAGAATTTTTACATCCACGATGAAATTATTTCAGCAACCAGTTAAAGATTTTCCTTATAATAGTAAGTTACATGCCAATCATAAAATTGATGTTGCTGGATGACTAAATCATTTTCAACAGATTTCGACAAATCGATCACAAAGTGACAGCTAAATGTACATCTTACCAGCACCTGTCGCATCATAATCATCTCTTACATCACGAAGCTTAAAAAGCACTGTCGAAAATACGTCCAGCCATGGTGTGAGAGTAATGTCACGGTATAATATTGTCGGTCACGTAGTGGAAAATTACTTCTTTGGGGTTGCTCGTTGTTTTCCGGATTGAAGTTTACCAATTTTCTTTTTGTCGACATCGTCCGTTTTGAATTGCTTTTCAATGGTTACGTTACAAAATGGTAGTATATATCAGAGGTCCTATGACAGCATTGCACAATGTTGGTCGTGCTACAAAATTAATTCCAACCATCTCTGTTAAGAACTGTGGGTTTGCATAGATCCTCATGGTAGGCGAGACTCTTCTGTATAATTAAACAGGGGAAACTTCTGAATTTTAATGTAAAAGGAGAATAAACAGCCTGTCGCTTTCTTTTCTTGTCGTATTAGCTTAGATTGGCATTGTTTTAAGAGGGTTGTTTCCTTGGTAAGGAAATTAAAATAGACAATGTTAACGTTTTTGAAAAATAAAAAAAATTGTTGATTGCAGCTGTAGCTTGCAAAAAAAAAAAAAAAAAAAAAAGAAACGAAAAGAATCACCATAGTCAATAGAACTACCAAAAGGGGTTTTTAAGCAAACAAGGACGTGTAATCTATCATTTCAATTTAGTGCCGCGCCTCGAAAACCTACTGTAAATTAGAATGAAACATTCTTTTGAGTTTTCTCAGTGTCTTCCAAAGCAAAGATTGGATAAATTTTTCAAATTCAATCACGCGCGTTAAAGTTACGGGAACACTAGCGAATCAGGGGACTAACAAACGGAATGAAAACTGTCGAAGTTTTAAAATTGCTACGATCAGTTCAAGAGATATTTTGAGTTGACGATCTCGACAGTTCTCGTAGTGTCAGATCTATAATAATAATAATAATAATAATAATAATATAGGTTAATTGAGGCTTCCCCATAGGGGCTTTTCAGCCACAATGTAGTTTAACTAAGTGCTTGAAAATCCCCACTGGCAGGAGGCAGATCAGTGGGCTATTCACAGAGCGCAGCCGAAGAGTTGAACCAGGGGCAACCGAGAGCAAATCCAGTGAGTGGCAGGGTGGAGGATTTCAACACGGGACACCGGATTACAAGTTCATCACACAGATCTATTTATCAACTATTTTCCTTTTTCGCTGTTCAAGAACAAGCTTATCCAAGAACAAGACTTGTTATTCAGGACGGTATGATTTCCGCTGATTAATATTGTAGTAAAGTATTTCACCTATGTAACATCAATTTGCCAGGCTTCCTTGCCTGAGAACTGCTCTTTTAGGAAATATATCTAAATGAGTTGTATGTATTAGGTTTTTTTAGATTCTTAATCTTAGAGGCACGTACGTATTTTGAACGAGCTCTACGAGCTCCTTGAAGCTACGTGGATGAATAAAGTATTGATTGATATTGATTGATTGAGCTGGTCAAATGTCCGTTTTTGAAATATCATCGTTTGATTATAATCAGACCTGGCAAGGTAGCACTGGCGTTTTAGATGTGGAAAGAGGAAACACACGTGGCTTGAACGTAGAAGAACATCTTCGACCTGAGCAGAAAACCAATTTTAAGAGGAGAATAATTACATGCGCTTCTCTATTCGACATCAACACACCTTATACTGGACTGATTTTGGCCCACAAAAAACTTTCAATGGTTCCCAGGGCCTTGCTTTTTTTACCCGAAACTAATACCACTACCACCTGCTTTAAGCACACTGCTGAGTTGATTTGGGTCCCGTTTTATTTCTCTCCCTGGGTGTCTTTGCATTGAACCGTTAAATAAGCCTGCTTCACGAGATGTCGCCAAAGAATTATGTGTGATTCCTCATGATACTTTATTTCAGTTGCAACTTGGTTCTGTGGTAGTCACATGCGGCAGGATGCTGATTGATTCCATTGTCTGTTCTACTTTCTCTGTAATCCCGTGTGCTTTGAAGATAAGATCGTTTAGCGCACAGGCGCAGTGGAATGTAATTGGACAAGGAGCAGTATTTTAAAAGTTAATTTCTGTAATGAAACGCGAAGGTGACTCCTCGATTTAAGTAGGTAGATCATAACTTTAAGACATCACCTGTTCTCCTTTTACTCTGTCGGCTGCATTTACGTTTCCTCGATGGGTTTACGAGTAAAACATCAAAAGCTTGTAATTCCTGTCAAAATTACGGTCGAATTTAATAATAAAACTAAACCCAGGTATGACCATCTCCGTACACCTGGCCGAGGTTAGATTTCTACCTAGCACTAATTTGTTAATCGTAAAGCTTTTCTCGGACCAAGACAATTTAGTTCCATTCATTTGCAGTTGAAGACCACAAGGATTGTACGTATGCCCAGTCCCACTCTCTATTCGACCAGTCCGTTCAAAAGAAATCTCAATCAGAAAAAATAAACACCGACAGGAGTCTTCAAATTTGGATAACTATTGCGATTCTCAAAGGTGGAAAAAAAGTAAACCCTGGAAACAACAATAAAGAAAGTGGTCGATGAATAAAAAAATTGTCCGATTGTTTTGGATTGACCTTGGACGCAGTATCTCCATTGCGTGAGGGTTGATGAGCGTGAAAAATATACCTACAAACTTTATTAACCAAGCGGCGATGAAAACACTCAAAATATTCACAATTTCTCTCCACGGGTGAAGAGTCTTTGAATGTTTCAATTTAAACCGACTCGTAAGCGGCCACAAAGTCCTTTGTTAAACCCATGTTATCTGACTCTTAACCAATAGGAAGGCGACAGCTCCTGAAGAAGCCATTAGCCTGACAATTTGTTACTTTCGTCGGGAGAGACACCATGAATGGACCACCCCCCAATAGAGAGCAATCATGGCCATCATCAATTATTCATCCAAGCAAACAATCGATAGAATGTAGCCCATTTCAAATATGTCCTAATGGCCGTTTCAATTTCTCGCACTGTTAATTGATCCTGTAGAATAGACTTAATTGCCTTTACCATGGTCTTTGGTGTTCATCAATTAGGAACAAGTTTACAAGGTAAGACCTTTTCCTTTTTACAGATTTGGAAAGTGTTCCTAGCTTTAAATACTTTCATATGAAAATTTTACCAGTCCAGGTTAGAACTCCTTTTGAATTCAGGATAGAGGCTAACAGTCAAGTTTAAAAGTATCTAACACAACGTAACCCCACTACTAAGTCGTTCATTCTATTGGTTGGGATAGAAATTTGTAAGTATCCAGGTGTCCATATAAAATCTGAGTCAAGTGGCAGTAAAAAGGTGAAAAATATCTCTAACTTAAGTAATAATATTTAATGAGACATGTCTCTCGAAAGGAACCAAAGCAAACAAGTCCACTCAAACTAAATTTACTTCCGTGTGGGACATTATATATTGTTAAAACCTTGTTTTATAATCATCGACAGAGGCAAGGTGATCAATCCAACAATAGCAAGCACCTATCATGAGAGACATAGTGCATATTCAAGTTGGACAGTGCGGGAATCAGATCAGCTCTAAGGTATTTTAACATGTATTTGTCGAAGCTTTTATCAGTTAAGCAGATGAAAGGTTGTCGCATCTAAAGGTTTCAATGGTGGAATGCAAAAATCTTTCTCGTTTTGGTGGAAGTTGTTGAAAAAAGCTCCCAAAAAAAGAAGACGTTAAATGTCAAATACAGGATTAGAACTGCCTAAGTCTACTCTGCAAAATTGTTTTTTAACTGATACAAAATAATTTCTTAGCTGCGAGCAAATCCACGATTTTCCGCCAAACACCTTGAACAAAAAAATATAGGTAAAAATTCAAAATACCATTTAAATTTAAAGGAAAAAGATCACAAATTTTTCTCGTTTTATGCTATTTAGTATTGTCTCCACAAAATACCAATCTCATTTGTAAACTAGATGTAAGGTATTTCTCCAGTTAGACGTACAATTTGCAAGACTTTTCTTAAGTGCACGGTCCGTTTGATAATAAAACAGATTTCACATTGGATGCCATTAGCTCAAGTAAAGGGCTCTCTATTGATTTACACAGGAAAACGTTTTGACGTTTGACGAAACACTAGTCTTAAAATCTGCCGGCTTAATAGCCCATCTATGGATTTCCTTCACTGTTTCAATATAACAAGTTTAAAGTCAGCGTGGTTCATTGAAATTATAGTTTATCAATTAAATGCAAATTACCGTCGCAGAAGGGTTCGCGGAGCCTGAAACAAATTTAAACTGTTAGGTTAATTCAAATTGTTCAGTAAATTTAAACTGTTCGGTAAAAGAGATGACAGTGTTTACCGTTTGCTATCATGTACAAAAGAGGATATACTTAGCTTCCTAAACGTGCAATTTTTTTTAAAGTTGGACGCAAAGAGACTTAAGCTGCGATACCAAGGAGAAATTTCTTTAGACCACCTGCCGAAAGAAAAGCAGGTCTCTAATTTACCAGCAGTGGTTAAATCCCCCGCCATTGTTCTACTTTGAAGAAAAGATCTGCCTAAACTAAAACTGCAACAGAGAATGACAAACTCTTATACACAGGAACAAATACATCAACCAGGGGGATCGCAATGGTCCAGAAGAATCGCACCTTTCATAGATTTATTCCTGCACGAGGAAATTAATTTTTTGACTTTATCACGATTTAAGACGAGGCCACCTGCAGGACTGTAGGCTGTTGTCGATTCACCTGTGAGAGGACGTTTTTCCTCCAACTGCCCTATCAACAGAAAACTTTGTCTCACACTTCTCATTTTCTAATATGTTTCATGAAGAAAACGCTACAAAAACTCTCACCCAACATTCCTAATTCATGGAACGGTGTCCTAGCTTTTTATAACATTTCTTGCAACAGTTATCTCTTTTCTTCATTAATAACAAACATACTTCTCCGTAAAAAAGGAAAATACAAAATGAAAATTATTACGTCGCTGTCAACGAAAAACAGGCATGGTATATAAATGACAGAAATGAAGAACTCTATCTCTCGATATTGATTAGTGACCAATAATGTACACATCCTACGACAAGTATGATGCAAAACAGAAACCACAACAAATGTGATCTTTAAGGGTAAAGCAGGCTCAAACACACCGTTATCTATCAGTCTGCATGTGATTTAATTTATATTATTTCTATTGTTCTCTGCTTGATGCAGTTTTGGGAACTTATCTCTGATGAACATGGGATTTCGCCAGATGGGCATTATACGGGAAAAACCCACAATCAACTGGATAGGCTCAACGTTTATTTTGACGAAACAGTGGGTAAGTAGTGCGTAAGCACAGAGTATATCTCACCCGAAAATGAGAAAACTATTCTCCCTTGACATAGATTCGTTCACCTAGAAAGATGTTATTAGAGAAAAAGGGATGTACTTTCAACGGCTTGATACAAGCAGCAGTTGCTAGACCAAAGATCAAAAGGTCTTGTTCTTATCAGTAAATGTTCTGATTTACATCTCGCTGTTCGATCTTGCACCAAACTATTGATCGAGAAAATGAGTGTTATCGTTAAGTCATAACGATAACTGTTGAGTCAGTGAGAGTGTACTCAGTATTTCGCCTGTTGTCCGCTGATTGAATGTTTACTAAAGTTATTGGACTTTTTTACTCTCAGGTGAGATAAATTTATTTTTCTCTTGTGTATGCAGATGGCCGGTACATTCCAAGAGCTGCATGCCTGGATTTGGAACCAGGCTCAATCGACTCACTCCGCACCTCAAAGTACGGAGGACTCTTCAGCCCTGACAACTGCATATGTGGTGAGTTAAAAAGAAACTGAAGCTAAGGGAAACGCTCAATTTCGGTTAAAAGCACTGCTGTAAATCATTATCGGTTCGAATTCAAGTAAGCCAAGTGACGTTAGAAAAAACATTGATTAACACATGAGAGAGAAATTTTTTTCTGGTGTTCTCTGCTTAACTTTGTATCAAGAAAATTTTAATCAACTGGCCAAGAAAACATTCAGTCATGGTTTAACTGCCTATCCCGTTGTATCAATTGATTACAAGTATCATTCTCAACACATCCTGTAATCTATATATTTAATTCCAAATACAGGTCAGAGCAGTGCGGCAAACAATTGGGCCAAAGGATTTTACACGGAAGGTTCTGAACTTCTAGAATCAGGGATGGACTGCATACGAAAACTGGCGGAATTTTGTGATTGTGTGCAAGGTTTTCAAGTGGCTCATTCTCTAGGAGGAGGGACAGGCTCTGGCCTTGGGTCGCTTTTAATGTCAAAAATTCGCGAAGAATATCCGGATAGACTGCTGAGCAGTTTTTGTGTGCTGCCCTCGCCAAGAGTGTCCGAGACAATCACTGAGCCGTATAATGCTACGCTAAGCTTTCATCATCTTGTGGACATTGCAGACGCAGCGATTTGTATTGATAATGAAGCTTTGTATTATATCTGTTCAAACATTTTAAAACTGAAGACGCCTACCTACAGTGAACTGAACAAACTAGTGGCTACGACCATGGCCGGAGTCACAACCTCCCTACGTTTTCCTGGTCAGGTAAGGATCAATAAGCTAAAATTACATAACAATGCTGGGACAACTGCAGTCAAAACCCTCCCAAACAGCCACCTTGAGGACATTGCAAAGTGGTTTTTTGTAGAGAAAGGCTATCGTAGGGGGGAAAAAGGTACATAAATGATGACAGTCTTTTTTGAAAACATAGAACATTCTTTTTCCAAAATCTGCCTTTTGTTTCTTACAACTTCAGTAGAAAAATTAAAACGCATCAAAGTAGAAAAAGAAAACAATCATATAAATGTAAAAAAAAATTTAAAAAAATCTTAAAAAAAAACCAAACGAGTAGTGAAATAAGTACTTCAGCTCTCTCGCTGTTCGCTTTCAATCCTGTAGACATTTTATTTTCTTTAGGCGAATAAGTCGGTGAACAACTAGACGTGGTCGATGTGTTATTTTAAAATACACATTTTTTTTTTTTATGCGCACCGTGCCCAGGGGCTATAAAATGGGCCCTATGGGGAGGTGGCCATTAGCAGAGCTTTGACTGTAGAAGCTTTGTGTTCGCAATTGTCATATTGAAACAACTAAATAAAACTTTGGGTGTACTTACGGAAATGTGCTCTCCACAGCTGAACGCAGACCTCAGAAAACTCGCAGTAAATATGGTTCCATTTCCAAGACTTCATTTCTTCATACCCGCTCACGCACCACTCATTAGCCGATGCTCTCAAAGCTACAGATCATACGGCATCTCGGAACTTACAAGTAACATGTTTGGACCTCAGAACATGATGGTAGCTTGTGATCCGCGCCAGGGAAGGTACCTTACCGCTGCAGCTATGTTCAGAGGTCAGCTCGCTATGAGGGAGGTGGAGGAAACCATCTCCGCGATGCAAAACGCATATTCAACTTCATTTGTTGAGTGGATTCCGAATAACATGAAAACAGCTGTATGTAATGTACCGCCTAAAGGACAAAAAACCTCCGCCACGTTTCTTTATAACAGTACCGCCATACAGGAAGCGTTCAAAAGATTTACTGACCAGTTTTCTGCCATGTTCAGAAGGAGAGCATTTCTCCATTGGTATACAACGGAAGGCATGGATATTATGGAGTTCACCGAGGTGATTTTTATCTTCGTTTCCTTGTTAATTTCTTTGAAGACCAGCCACTTTTTCGATCGAGCCTATTTCGTGTTTGACATTTGAAATAACTAGTGATACCATCGACATTATTTTACTGTACGACTGATCACTCTTAATGGTATAAAATCTACTCCCACCGTGACCTGGTCACAACGCGGTTTATTGTCATTTTACAAAATGTTAGTAGAATCGCAACTAAGTAGGAGGGTGATTCTTCAAAACCTAGGAATCCTTTGCACGAAAACCAAAAAAGCTGCTTTTACATTGGCGTGTTTACATCCAAGATGGAAATATAAATAGGTTTGAAATTCAAGCAGTAAAAATATCAGGAAAAGAAACAAACTGAACTGGCTTTTGGGCAAAGAACTGCTTTAGTTACGTTAAAATATCGAGCTAAATTCCATTAATGGTGTTTCATTCAAAGTCTTGATATATTTATTGTGAAGGCTTCTTTTAACCGGATTAGAGCAAACCCTATCAGCCGTGCGCGTGTGAAGACAAAACCAACACGGAACGAGAGTTCACTGGAACGCGTTAGAAGAGACTGCAATTCATGCCAAAGTATTTGACAATTTCTCACTGTACAAATTGAAACTCATGAACGTGCATGTAGAACCCTCTGTGATAGAGGGCCACATTGCTAACACTATAGATTAGCGAACGAGACTTTAAGCGCGAAATTTCCAAAAACTATCTAATGAGTTTCTTGGCCGAGACGAAACGCCGTCATACCAGCCACGAAGTATTTTTTTTTCATTTTGAGTCATTTGGTAATGTGTTATCGTACAAAAGTTGTTTGTTTTCGAGTAAATTAACTACGAAGGCTTTGAAAGAAAAATGGCTTAGACTCGTGGGCGAATTATTTACTTGTAAAAGAACACAAACGGAAAAATTTTGTTGAGATCGACAGGGATGCGTGAAACTCGTACTTGCAATTCAGACGAGTTACTAGACAAATGTTTCATCAAACCAACACAAGTAAAAGCCTTCCGGATTTTCTTACTTTCGTCACAAAGTAAATCGAATTTTTAAACTATAACTGCTTCGTAAATAATCGATAAACTGACCTTTCTCCCATGATCCATAACACTTTTTAGCAAGATCATTGCTTCCCGACTTCGCTCTTAAATTCCAGTTTCTTGAACTTTCTACACAAACACGATTGTTCAGTCGATTGTACGCACAGTAAGGGATTGAAGAGCCGTTAACGTTGAGACAAAATTTCTATAAAAAGGCAAGGTGTCGAAGCTCCTAGGCTGAAGTGTTTGTTCCTGAATAACATAAGTTACCCTGAGCAACAAAACTACGCAACAGTCTACGCAACAAAGGAAACAAAATTCCCGCCATGGCGCGCGCTTGCCACATGGATCAGCTGAGCCCTCTCATTGGTTATACGAGGCGACATTGAAGAAAAACATACTGAGGATAAATGGCTTAAAACAGAACAAAAAATAGAGAATGAGCCGCGTAGATACAAGTTATAAGAAATTTTTAATGCTCTCAATTGAACTTAAGATAAAAATGAATTTGAGTCACAGAGTAAACCTGAAAAGGTGGCATTTTTTGGAGAGGGATCTCTTTAGCGTTCCTGGCATGCAACAGGTCATAAGAGCAGCCGACATATATTTTTAATCGTTCTTTTCCTCAACAGTGTGACAAATGGAAGGTAGAGACATTACTTTTCAATAGTTTCAATCTAATGAGGGAAGGGGTGGGGGGTGGAAAATATCACGGTGTGGTATCATAACTAATTCACATTAACAACACATCATCAGCCCCTTAAAATAACCAAAACTGAAGGAAAAAATCCCAGGAAAAAGTGGGCAACAATCTCCATTGTCTTTCTCCCAGGTTGGGTATTTGGATGTGTTATAAGGGTATGTACCACCCCGATGTGACCAAGTCTACATTTGGGCCCAGGTTTTAAAATAAATAGAAAAAGGTACTATATCTCATTTTAAACACTAAGTGCTTCTATTTTGTAAAGTTTACAAATAACTCATTTTCAATTGCCAGGCTGACTCCAACATGAATGATCTCATCGCTGAGTATCAACAATACGAGGAAGCAGGGCCAGAAGAAGTCATCTATGATGAAGGCGAATATGAAGAGCTCAGAGATTTCCCAAGTGACTCAACCAACAATATATAAATGAAAACTAAAAGATTTGCTTTGAAGTACAATTATTTTCATTTATTTGCTAACTTTTACTTTATTATCAGGTTACTGAATGATTTGTAACAGTTGCTATACCAAGTACATACATATAGTTTAAAGATGAGCTTGACTCAATATTAAAGAATCTAGGGCTCTCAACAAGTACTTCCCTGCTAAGTTTTGAGAAAGTAAGCGAGGTACCTATATAAATTGAGTTGAAGCTCTTCACAAGATGTTTGTATTATTACAGTTTACCAAATATTAATTTACCTTTTAGTTTTGTTAGTGAACCAATCAGTAATTTGTTTAAGTTGAAATACAACACAGAACAATTTCCAAAGTATCCAAGTTAAGGGATGTTTTCATTTATTCGTTGGAACAGGTCTTTGAGTCAATGTATTTTCTATTTCATTGACTTTGGTGAATTTTTTATGTTTGATTACTCCATTAAGGGCTTTGTTTGTTTTTGAATGTAAATATTATACCAATTCATTTTGCAATTTAGGCCAAGAACATAAAGCTCACTTGATTTTGCCTCCATCATATAAGGATTTAATTCCTATTTCTCTGTGAACAATAAAATTTATTACGTATGAAATTAATCCTCCTAAAATTTCCATATACCGGTAAGTTTAAATCAAAATAAGTTTAGAATAATTAAGGATTATTTCAAAATTAAGTTAACCTCTCATGACCCACAAAGCCATAAAATCCTATTCTTAATCAAACATAATTATATATTTGAATAATGAGGAATTAAAATAATGATTTAATCCAAAGAGGTGACTTAGGCATTGCAAGATAAATAGGCAAAGGAGAATCTAGAATTTTAAAGAGATTACAAAAGATTCAATTATTTATAAATATACATAATTATTTAACTTAAAAAAGGCTGAAAATAAAGCTTAACTACAAAGATCTTGATTATAAGGGTTTTTACCTTGTTTTTTACTACCTTACTCATTTGCCCCATACACAGAAACAAAAGAAGCCTTTAGAACAAGGGTATTGAAAAGCCATAGTAACATGGCAATACTCTGAAGGGGGCAATTTTTTAGACATAATCTTCAATAACTAAACCATACATTTCTCAGAAAACATGGTCCCTTCCTAAGAAGAAGGGCAGTACATATGTCTCTCCTTATGCTTGCAATTAAACAATCACTATCCACCCAAACAGTCTAACTAAATATTTTTTTAAAATATGCCTGGTTAGGGAAGAAGCAGTAGAGGCTCAACCTTCATTGGAAGTCATATCTTATAACTAATACACATTTTAAAAACAAATGAATCAACAAAAATGGCCATTAAGCCAAGTACACGTAACTGTCATGAATGTTTATAAGGCCTGTAAAGTGCTATTTACTCTGCAATTATTATTGGAAATAACACAACATCCTTTTTGAACCTTAACCTCAAAGTATTTTACAATAATTGTAACTCTCAAACTATTCCATTACACTAAAACTGAAATTCCTTGTTTACCTTGTTAATTCAAAGTTTTACTTATTATTAATAGGAAGTAATGGTTTTGGCTTGAAGCCTTACAAACAAATTAGACCCTGTCTTTAGGAAAAAAGGCCACGTCATTCAAATATAATTATAAAAAATTAATGGAAACTGCATACAATATATATACACCCAAGCTGGTGAGTTTTTGTTGAAACATGATAACTTGGTGCAAATATAAGAGCCCTATCAATGATGAGTTGCTAGTCATTGGCACTCAGTAGCAACAACAAAAATTCACCAAGCATAACTTGCCTGAAAATTTATTGCACGGGTCATTTGTGAAACACCTTTGCCTACAAAGACAATCTAAACTCAAGGAAAATGACGTTTTATTGTCACCACTTCCTGAACGCCACCTGCTCCATGCATTATCCACTTAATTTCTGAGTAAAATCTCATGCAGCAGTGAAGAACTGAGCCATTAAGTTAGCAAATCCAAGCAAAACAATGATAGAATGGAATCCAAAACTCAGCCATGACAGCTGTCCTTTTCGCTTCTGTATCACCATGTATGCAATACAGGGTAATGCATAATCATAAGCCAGTCCACTTAATGATCCAGCATACCTACAGATGGAATAAAATAGCAATAATATAAAACAAAATGAAAAGGTCCTTTTGGGAAATTTCTTATTATAATATATCACATGTTCACATGACAGCTAGTTCTATCCATTAGTTACCTGAGAAGGTCTCCAACATGTGGATATACAACTGCAGATAATACACAGGTTCCAATCAGAACAAAGTTTAGGATAAACACGTGAAGAAAGCTGTGGACAATAATTATCAGAAAAGTTACCTGTAAAACACCTGTAATATTGCTTATTAAAATAAGTATGAAAAAGGTACTGGAAATTAAAAAAAGTTTTTTACTCTTACCAGAGCACATGCAAAGCAGAAGATATAGAAACCAACACACCTGGGATAGGTTTTGTTGAAGAAATACAACATGAACTGCACACGTATGACATACATGGCCAGAGGAAACACAGTGGTAAGTTGAAACAGAAGAAAGAGCCTGGCTATAAATGTCATAACATCTGAAGCTGGAAAATTATCAAGAAGAACCTAAAAAAAAAAGAGTTAAGTTAATTTTAAAAATTAATAAATTGTCCTTAAACTCAGTTTCAGCATTTTAGTTGTACTCAATGGCCAATTACCCCCATTCCCCCAGTACCTTCTGCCCCATTCCCCCAGTACCTTCTTCCCCATTCTCCCAGTACCTTCTGCCCCATCACCTTCCTCTTAAAATCAGAAACTATAGAATTATAAATTAAGGTGCAATGAAGTATCTACAGTACTACAAAAAAAATTGGGAGATTTTTAATCCAATTTTGGTAAGATACCCTGCATGAGTAGGCCTTTTGGTAAAGAGATCCAAGCAAATTATGTTACATGGGTTTCTTCTGTCTAAGAACATATCATATATTATACTTCTTAGAAACAATCACTCAGTACATATCACAAGGCAATTGTAGGGATATGTTGCAGGTTAAAATTAAATTCAGGTAAAAAAATTTTAACCTGGGTTGAATTTCAATTCTCTTTGTCTCCAAGCCCTAAATGTGAATAATTAGGGCTTGGAGACAAAAGAAATTGAAATTCAACCTAGGTTAAAATTTTTTACCTGAATTTAATTTTTACCTGCAACAGATATATATTTAATAAACTCTACAAAACCCTAATTACAGTCATGCACAAACTTTGGCAGGAAATATTACCTGTTGAATACAATCTTTTTCTTTAGGAAAAGAAATGAAGAACAGCACTCCAACAGTTGTATAGGTAAATGCTACAAGACAGAAAGCTATACTGAGGTCTCGTTCCTGAAATGAAGAGGAAAGAGTAGCTCCAACATTAGTGGGTAGTTATTCTCCAAACTGTTCTCCATACACTCGCTAATGTGTTGCAAAGGAGAATTTGGTTAGTAACCAAGAGCTCTTAAATTGGTGATCATTTCTTTTATTCTAGTAACCTTAATGTGTGATTAAGTGGTGATGTTGTGAGGAAAGATTAGAAGCTAGTCACCCTTGAGGGGTTAAAGGGTTCAATTTAAAAGAAGTCATCAACACTATTGAATTATTGAGTGTAGTGTATTGAATTCAATTACTATTCTAATATTATTGTATTATATTCAATTATTATTCTAATAAATTGTATTCTAGTTGGGAAAAACTATTTAAATAAACACCTGATAGTGACCCTTCAATAATATTGATCACTAACATTATTCTTAGGGTTCTCCTGGTTCCTCATTATTGACAGAATACTGTTGTGAATAAAGTAGGCCATGGTAAGTATTCCTGTTAGGGCTGGAAAACTAGCCTTGAACACTAAAACAGAAAAAATGGGACACATGTAAGTAAAAACTATACAAATCATCCCATGAAACTACAACTAATAATGACAGACATTACTTAGAACTCTGTCATGAACTGTTGGCCATCTTAGACACAAACTCCCATAACATAAATTAACTGTAAGAATATAAAGCTTTTGTCTGTCAGGACTTTAGGAAATGCACAGGAAACAGTATAGGGAATATGCATACTGATTTTAGGGTGTTAATTAAGGATTAACGTCACTGTTCCAGACATGACTAGGATTAGTATATCTTTATTTAGTATAATTTCAGAGCTGAGCAAAGAGTTTCCGGCAATCTGATTGGTCGAGCGGTTCCTTATATGACGCTATATAAACCGCTCCCTGCAGTTTATGTAAAATGTCAACATAAAATGTTAATAAATGTTACTAAAATGTTATGATTTTAGAAATTTCTCTGTTCTTCAGCTCTGAAACTATACTAAAACAATTATTCGCCTCAGGTTTGGTGAATATTGTTGAATAATCCCCAAGACTTCGTCTCGGGGATTATTTGACAATATTCACCTCGCCTTTGCTGAATTATTGTTAAATATTAACAACATTCCTTAAATGGTCATTTATCTACTCTTCTTTTTAAAATATACCTATTTTAGGTGGTTTTAATTTTCTTGTTTTAATTCAAGTACTGGCATCTGCTACAGGTGTTATTCAATATTTTTAAATCAGCTCTAGGTTTAAGACCTTACTTGGTATCTTGTTAAAATCCATGTTGACTCCCCATATGCTGGCTTTGGTAACAGTAAAGATGATGATGTAGACAGCTGACAAGGTTCCTGTGGAGAGAGGAGTATGAAGATAACATGAAACACCTGATTTTACAATCACTGCATTCTTCCAGATGCAAGTTTTTAATTCCAAATATTTTACACTTATTGAGGTCATATTTAAAAACAAATCTTGCTCCATTGGTCGAAATGATACTTTCCCTAATGCCCAAATTTTCTAATTCTATTACATCAAATTTCTCTTTCCCTTTACTAACCCAACCTCTGAAAATGTTCCCGCAACTTTTGAAATTTTCCAGATTTGGTGGGTGAGAGACTATGTAAACAATCTGAATATTATTTTGTGTGCATAAATTGTCAGTTTTGAACAGTGGCCCCATAGTTTGTGATCCATTGCACTTATAACCCCGATATTCATCTCTTGTTTCCTTTGGGATAGAAATTAAGAAGGTTAAAGCCTGCAATTTCAAAAGCAAAAGTCTCTTTGTCGTATCATATAACACAGATTTTATGACATAAGAGCTGGTAAGTCTATTATAAATCCCTGTCACCTAATTTCGAAATCAACTGAGCTTGAAGAAATTAAAAATAAGAGAGAGAGAGATTTTACCAAAAAGAATGGGGCTTGGATTTTTCTATTACATTAAAATTGTTTCATCTTCAGAATGAGGATATAATAAAGAAAAAGATAAACTAAGAAAGTCAGCACTGATCACAGAAATTAGATATAACCTACCTAAAGAATTGAACTTTGTGAAAAAAGTTGGTGACTTGGCGCTGCACAATGGAAGGAAGATGGCAATCAAAAAGTATGGTACAGTATGTTGAACATGCCAGAATGAATTTCCATCCTGAACAATTGAACAATTTGAAGAAGTTGACCCTGCACTATAACCATCCAGGCAAAGTACTGAGAAAAAAAAAAGTGCACCGGCAATGACATGAACAGAAAGAAATAATTTTACCAAAAATGTTTCTAACACGTAAACGGACAAAGCATGCAGATGAAAATTAAAAAGAAAATTTCAAAATGAACACTTGAACAATTATGCAAAAAGGAAAACTGTTGGACAAATAGAAGATAAAAATAACATTCAGTGGATGCAAACATACACTTTATGTTACCTTCAAAAGTGGTTGAAGAGTTGACTGCTGGTCCATCTGAAAATATGTTTTCTAAATAGGAGGAAAGAAAAACTATTTGAATGAACAGTTGTTACAGTTTGCTAGTGTCACTTTTATACTTCTCAAGAGATTTGATTCAAATTTCAATTTAATCATAAGTCATACATTTTAAAATATTTATCATATGTTGTCAACTTTTAAACTTACCTTGGATGTATTTTCCAGAATTGAATAGAAAGCTGCTCATTAAAACCCAAAATACATTGACTGCGCACACAAGAGGAGCCACTGAAAACAAGACAGCAATGAACTCTCCAGGTTTACCAAGACACTCTCTACATATATCAGAAAACTCCACAACATCTCCATGCTTCACTAAAGAGACAAAAAAGGTATTTCAATTTATAAGTTAAGTACTATGGTTGAACTACAAAGTTAGCATTATCAAAAATAAATGCATTTATTTAGTATTCCAATAATCATCAATAATTATGTGCAAAGATAAGACAGGGATAAAGTTTGATGTATAACCTTACAGCATTACTTGTCAATGAGACAGATGAAATTAGTTTTGCCACTAATTCAAAGAGTAGTGCTGCAGAATAACCAAATGCATAATCAGTGACATATATCACTACCTAACTCCCAGAAGTGATTAACATGTTACTTCTCCTTATAATAGCCACACATTATCTAGCAAACTGGTAATGGGAATACTCAAAATTATCGGGTACAAGTGGTAAGCTTGATCTTACACCAAATTCTCCTCACTAATTTACATGTAGAAGGAAGAATTAACTATCAGATTAGGGTATTTTAAAGATGAAGAAGCTCAAGTATATAGTACCTTTCTCTTGTGTACACTTTACTATCAAATGGCAGGTGTAAAAAATAATTCCAGCCATTACTATCAAAACAATAACACCAAGAGCAAAACCAGCCTGAAAAACAAATGGAATGAAATTCAGATTTTAGTGAACAGCTTTCATGTCATTGAAACCCCATAAAGAATAAACTTGCAACAAAAATAACTAAATGATGTATTATCAATGGTAAAGTAGTAAACCCAAGCATTGAGAGGAGATGGGCTGGAATTGGGAAGGGGAAAAGGTGACCCGGGAATGTGAGAGGTTGAATGTTGGACATTGAGAATTGGGAAGTTGGAGGTGAGAAAGAGAGGGGGGGGGGGCAGAGAGGGGGGGGGGCCAAGTGAGAGATAAGGAATGGGAATTAGGATCTGGGGGTAGCCTGGATAGAGGACTGAGAGAGCTACAGGTTGCTTAATAAAAGCAAACATAACTGTAAACCTGATTGATAGCCCATGGCATGCTCAGCAGTGATGTGCCCATCATTGTGTTCCAAATGGAAAAGCTAGGAAATGAATGCAGTCATAATGTAATTCAAGGTGAGCACTGGCAGAGAGGTGCTGTAAATGGATCGATAGTGCAGATATGTGACCACACCAACACTCAGGGTCTTAAAATAACTGAGGAAAATGTGCTGCCTTAGCTATAACATCTGCAAATGGTCAGACATTCTCATGAGTCTTCTTGGCTAAGGATGAAAAACCATAGTCCCTGTCTCTTGTTCTCTGCACTGGTTAGCAAAGGAAGTTAAAGAACCCACACTCTTACTGCAAAGAATAGGGAACATAGCTCCCAATGCGGGTCAGCTGGCCTTGTTTCTGACATCAATTGGGGGTGTTAGCAAACTTTTTTAAAAAAGTGTACACTGCTCAATGCAGTCTTCCCAGAGTCTCCCACAAAGCGTTTTGAATTAAATTGGAAGAGCCACATAGTGGAGATTTAATATAGATATTATATGGTATTGTATGTAAATATCAGCTTCTTAATCAGCAGTTTCAAAATACCATTAGTCTCTCCAAGAAAAGGCATTAGAAATTCTACTAAAAGCAGCTGGTTAGGGGCACAAAACCAGTTTTTCCTTCTAGTAGGAGAAATTGATATATTGTCTAGAACAGTAGTGTCTAGAGGAGGCAGTGTGGCCAAGTGGTTAGAGTGTCGGACTCATAATCCGCTGCTCCTGGGTTCGAGTCCCCCACCCTGACCACTGGATTTGTTTCACGGTAGCCCTGAGTTCAGATCCTTGGCCACGCTTGTAAATAGCCAACTGGTTTGCCTCCGGCTAGTTGGGGTTCTTAATGATGTTATGTTCAATTTAGACCCTTTGTTTCATTTGTTTGCAAGGACCACAATGGAAACTACTGGTTCATCAGTAATTGTGTAATCCTTTTTTTTTTTTTTTTTTTTTAACAGCACATTCAGCCAGTTATAACAGTGGTTAGAGGTAGTTCAGATCATATGGACTAGGTGAAAATTTAACTCAAACCTCATTCACAACAAAGCTTTAACATGTTTTAAAGCTGTTTTGTTTAGTATGGTTGAAAATTGTTTTCTTCATAGTGGCTGTTTAGGCCAATGTTTATTGATATCAAATTTTACACATTTAAAATAAAAGTTTGTGGCTAGTTGAAAACTATGGAAAACTCAGTTTTTCAGTTCCCTGTTTATGACTTTCAGTCAGGTAACCCTTATGGATGATTCTCCTAACTGTCTGCTATGCAATTCTTATGATGTTATTTCGAAGAATTTAGTATAGGATCATTTCTGATATTTTCTTTTATTCTCATCACTTGTCCACTTGATATTGTATTGATACTGTAAGGAGAAATTCTGTCTTGGTCACTAATGAGAGTTGAAGGATTAACCCCAGTTTAACTAAACATGTTTTACCAGTGTGATATTATTCTTACATTGTCACAAGGCTGCTTTGTTTCTCATCCTTCTCTTTTGTGACAACAGACCAAGATGGAAGCAGGTGGCTTGGAATTATCTATAAAAGGGAAAAAGGATGAAGTAATAATTAATGTTTCCTGAAGGAGTTAAAATAATACACCAATTAAGCCTTTGGCATGCATGGTGAAATGTCCATATACATAATAATTTACCTACCACATTGTGATTATATAAGCGAGAGATGTATCTATAGCGATTGAACTTGGCTGCCAAGTCCAAATACTCCAAGGACGACATAATTGTTTCCTTAAGAAGATTGACATTGAAGGGTTTCCTTTTTTGAGTACTTGTTGTGTTGCCATTTTGGTTTCTTTCACTAAAAAGCAATAAAATCAAATCAAAACAATCAAATGAAGACGCTGCTTTACTCTAACTTGCTCATGTTCAGTTGTCTGTGTGAATATATCAAGTGTTTAAGAAAATCCTTATTTAAAATTCAGTTTGTCGTCCACTGGCTCTAGTACCCCTCAAAGTGAAATCGAAAGAAATCGAGTGTGCTTATCATGTGAGAAACAAAAGGATTTGATAAAACTAAAAGGAGTTTCGAATCATTGTAACGTACCTTCTCAATTACAAGCGTATCCACTACCTTAAAGATTTTAAAAGCCATTCTAGCATGTGAGCAGTTCGTGCAGGCTGAGCCGCCAACGTGAATGAGTGACCTTTAACTTTCTGATGTTTTCTGATAAATTGCTCTTCAACTGAACGCTACACAGCATCGATCTTCTTCATTATCGAAGTTAAAAAAAAAAACCAACTTGAAGCCAGATAAATTGGGAAAATTGAAGTCTCTCGCAAATTAAATCAGCTGAGCCATGTTGGGGTCATTACTCAATTAACTACTCATGTAAACTCTCACAAATAGTCCTCGGGTTATGTCTCTACACTCTCCGGCCTTTCCAAAATCGCCATTTATATTTACTTTTAACTTGTTGTGTAGTTGCGCAAGTAAGACTACAAATTATTTTTTTAATTAAGGCTATTTACCTATACCATGACCATAATAATTCTCAAAGTTGTCAAAAGATATCGTTGTAGAGGCTGTTCCCTTGAGCCCAACGAGGACAGAATTGAACTTTGGGGCCTCTGTAGTTTTGGTGTAGGAATGATTTCTCCCGAAAACGATCTTACACACATGTACAATTTCATTGCCTTTTCCAATTAATTCTGTAACAGCTGGAAAATTTCCGTCTGGCTGGGATAAAAATGAAGACCGATTCACCTTTGTCCATTAGTAAAGAATTCCTAACAGACGTGTCGAAGCACTCCGCAGGTACATCTCAAGAAATACCCCAAGTGAGTATTTTTTCCATGCACACCAATGTATAAACAGAGATGCCTACGCGCCCAGCAAATTCAGAACGCCTGGAATTGCCATTATTACCTAATTCCGCAAATATCCTACTTCCGTTAGATTTGAACTGTCGAGATTCGATTGTTACGTAATTCCTCTAGTTTTAATAACTGAGATTTACGGCACTGCACAACTTAAGAGTGTCAACTCCGAAAATTTGCATAAAAGCTGACAACGTCATGGACATCGCATACACCTCAGAACAAGGACTTTACCTTGAATAAGATGGAAAATTTAACTTGTCTCCAGAATTGCTTGAATCGCCCAGTTGAACTGAGAGTAAAGGAGATTGTTCGTCTGTGATCGCCACACCCACTTCACTTGAGGAGTTTGCTCCTTTCTCCGCAGCCGTGACATGATCCAACATTCTCAGTCGAGTAAACCGATGCTGAGTAGTATTTTGGTTGAATCTTTTTCTTTCAAGAGGTAAAGCAGCTTTTTGTATGAAGGGTGACTGAGCAGGTCTTCTTCCAAGGATATAGTGAATATCAACACAGGTGTAACAGGCGTTATACCCCTCTTGGAAAGTCACCACCAAGTCACGAGCTTTTTGAAATGCCTCATTTCAAAGTATACCATTCATATATGACACAGACCCAAAGGCGGGAACGTGGTGTTATGAAACTTGAAACTGTAACAGGATACGACCAAACAAAGAGTACAACCGATTTCGAAAGTTGCTGTTAAATTTTACTCATCATCATGGGCCAACGAAGTGGGGAGTTTTATGAAGATCATGTTTTCAAATTTCACCCTCTTTAGGAATCTAGCCAAAACGCCTTGTTCGTTTAAAAATGAATATTTTCCCACGGGACAAACGCGGTCAATCATGCTACGTTGCGAAACACGAAAGCTAAAAATTTGTTACGAGCATCTAAAGATTAAGTGAAGACGAGTAAAGTACAGTATACGCACTATGGTAAACAGTTCACGAGTGTAAACTGTGAGCTGTGCCTTCGCAGGTGTAGATGTAGACAGGGGCGGTACCTTGCTAAAAAGGGCCAGAGGTTGAACAACATCAATCATTTTTCACACGGTTGTCCCAGCTAAATATTAATGTAGTTAAGCTAACTGACCTCAGTGGTGTCAGAAGTCCATCGCCCGCTTGATTTCTTTAGGCAATAAAAGCCACACCCTGTGCCGTGGCGCATGACAAACCTGAGGCATGCGTCATAAAAATCATAGTTGCACCCATAACATTCCTCAACGATGACCATCTCACTCTTCAACGCAAGCGTACAACTTCATTCTGCCGAGATTCGTCAATATTTTTAGGCCAGGCTCACATTATGAAAGTGTTTTATGTGATTCGCATAACTAAGATAAAAGGATCTTGATAGTCCCCCATAGACTCCTGCCCGAGGTGTTGTGGCGAGTAGCTAAAATAAAAATGTACCTTCTGAGTTTCGTTCTGGAGAATATGTCTCTCAACGATTTACTTTATTTGGGAGTTATTGTGAAATGCTTTTCATAAAGAGCTAGAGCTCGGGCTGATTTGGGATTAAAATCCATCGTTGCATCATTGTTTGACAACCTTAAGATGAGGTTTCATTGAGAGGGAAACACATAAGAGTTGATATAAGATTCTTCACGACGAGATGATGCATAAAGCTCTGTGGATTTACTTAAGACAGATCTGAAAATGAAAGTGAAACAGAAAGTAACAGACGTTTCGACCAAAATTCCAGAAAAAGATTTAAAAATTCCACACAGATCTGATAATGTTGTGCTTCTCGCTTCGAGAAACATGAACTGAGATGCTTTGCTCTCTTAGTCTAGAAACTTGATAAGCTTTCACTTTTACCGTGCCCTGACCGCGCCACCTTACATAAAGGTCCGAGGTTATCAAGGAGCCCTTTAGTAGGTCCTTGTTATAGAAGGCAGTTGACCCCCTCATCCTTAATCAAGGAGCCCTTTAGTAGGTCCTTGTTATAGAAGGCAGTTGACCCCCTCATCCTTAATCCCACCCTTCCACGAATCTCTCTATTTCTCCAAAGAATGGGTTATTTTTTTTGCTACTCGTATCAAAATCTGTCATGTGACAAGTTGCGCGGGGGATTTAGCTGAGATGCACAGGAGAAAGAAACTATTTACTGATTAGTGACTTAGCTGCTGTTTTATTTTAGCAAAATTGCCCCTCGCATGTAAATATTTGAAATATTGCAATTCTCTTAATTAGGTTCTTCAAACGCAGCAAAGACGCCACTTAAAAGAACACACTTTTCTCAAAATACGAATAAATTAATTCCCCGACAAATTAACCTTATATATAAATAAATCATACAGCTAGAGCGAAATTCTCAGCCCAAATGTCATTGTACCCTTCACTTCCCCCCCGCTACCCCCTCCCCCCCCCACTCCCAATCACCGTGAAGGGCATTTACTGACTCTGGTCAAATTACAATTTTTAAAAAATATATGTTCAATTCAGTTTTTGGTTGATGTCTCCTATCCAAGTGCATTGTTAAGTTATAGGAACAAGGAAAAGGCACAAAACAGGAGAATGGTGCAGACATAGGGGAGGTTATCCTCTGCGGGGTCACGCAGCGCTCCCCGTTGCGTGAAAATCGAAGAAAGGCTGCAAAAGAAACTAATAAGGGAGGTCGAGTCATCACTGAATACTTCTTGAGTATACTTCTCCTGTTTTTATCGTTTTCCTTAGTCCCTATTTAACTAAACAATGATCTGGAAAATTATAAAATGTTTCCTATGAAAACGATTCAACGTTCACGCACGCACATGCTAGTGTGGAAAGCTCAGTTATTGTGGATAAAAAAAAAAAAGTACGGTAAAAAAAAGGTACATTGTTTCGTGACATAGGAAAATATAACTGAGCTAACCAGTAACAGCCCAAGTTTTCCTAAAACCGTTTCAAAAATCATAACTACAATGCAACAGTGACCTGCACTAGGAAATTAAGTAGTCCACCTATTTTTGAGCATTTGATGCATATGAATGTAGGAACCTTTAACATTAAGGTCATAATTAAGCCCTCGAGACAATTTTGCCACATAACTGCATATAATACACGTTTCAAGTGTATTATTCTACTGTATTACAAGATTAGAACATTGAATTAAACTCTCAAAAAACTCATCCCGTGATAAAAAACTGGGACATAAAATTCAGGACTCCAAAAACAACGATGCAAGAATGAAA
Source organism: Stylophora pistillata (assembly GCF_964205215.1). Taxonomy (NCBI): domain Eukaryota; kingdom Metazoa; phylum Cnidaria; class Anthozoa; order Scleractinia; family Pocilloporidae; genus Stylophora; species Stylophora pistillata. The sequence continues at coordinate 214,387 of NC_142529.1, forward strand.
CACAGTACTGGTCCAAGACAGCTGTCCTCTTTGTTTCTGTATCAACATGTGCACAATACATGGCAGTGAGTAGTTGTATGCTAAGCCACTTAATGATCCCACATACCTGCGACACAGGACAAGAGTATATCATGTGAGTAATTAAAAGGCTACCCCTCTGTTAAGGGGGCACTTCAGGTACCTCAAATTTCAGAAATTCTTCAACTGTATCTAACTTGTGGATTCAGAGCATTTCTTGTATTTTAGTCTGTTAAGTTGTGTCAAGCTTTAGTTACCTGATAATGTTGCCAACATGTGGATAAACTACAGCAAATAACACACATGCCCCAATAAGTGCTAGGTTCAGGACAAACACATGTAGGAAGCTGTGAACAACAACAACACAAGTTCACTGTAAATAAAAAGACATTTATAAGTTGTAATCACACATTCAATTTCTTCATTTGATCCTCTAACAAGCTAAGTCACCATTCCCTATGAAAAACCGGACAGCTGCGAATGCTGGTAACTAGAAATGATTTTTAAATTGCAAATTTTAGTGAAACTTGTTTTTGTATCATGCAGTTTCGAAAAGGTTCATGGTTGGCAAATTCCATAGGGCAAGGAAAAGAATAGCTTCACACCAACTCACCTTGGATAAATTTTGTCAAAGAAGTATAACATAAGTTGCACACGTATGATATAAACAATCAATGGAAACACAGTGGTAAGTTGAAACAGGAGAAAAAGCCTGGCTATAAACGTCATAATGTCTGGGGCTGGAATATTATCAAGAAGAACCTACAGGATAAAGAAAACATCATCATCACAAGAACAATCAAATATACCAGAAAAAAAAGTTCACATTGAAAAAAATTATCTGTGTTAACTTTGCATTTGCATTTCAAAGGATCATCTGATTCATGTTATTAGAAAGTTATTAATTGAATTAAACTACAGAGTATTTATTATCACTTCTTTCACTCAAGAATAAAAGACATTTTATCCAACAATGCAAATAGAGTACAAATAACACCCAAAACGAGTACAAATATCTCACAGTATAATTATGTACTCCAGAGAAATTCATGAAATTCTCCCACACTGAAATAACAATTTGACATGTTGGATAATAAATTTCTTACTTAAACATTTTGTTGTGTAGCAGTGCTGTGTATTTTTACTCGTTGTTTGTATTTTGACTCACGGTACGGGCTCGTCAAAATGCAGCACAACTTGTTTAAAATTTACTCAGTGCTACTACCATGAACAAAATGTTTAATAGGATATGCATATAATTATTATTGTATGACCAATTGCAACACTAGGGACTAACTGCACTGACTGATTGACAATATTTGAAACTGCACTTACTCAACATAATTTTATTCAAGAATAACCCCTTAAGGAAACCTTACCTCTTGAATACATGACTTTTCTCTGGGAAAACTTATAAAGAAAAGCAGACCAACAATTATGTACGTCAAAGCTACCAAGAAGAAAGCTATGCTAAGGTCACGTGCCTGTTAAAGAAAAGGATAATAAAAGAGGTAATTTATCTCTAATACAAGTAAAAGGCAAAAATTTTCTCAATCATAACCCAATTGCCAAATAAGCTTAATCCAAAAGTTGGAGTGCCATGAGAAACAACACAGCCCCTTCATGAGCCTTTCTAGGGTTATGAGCTTGAGGCTTTGTGACTGAATATATGGATGACAAAGTGAACAGAAACCCTAGGCCTGAATATCCAGCTATAGAATTTGTCAACAATATCAAGTTTGAGTTCGCTGCTGGGGAATTCAACTGAAAGAATAATTTATTTACTGTAAATTCAGAAACTTGGGGTAGGATTACCCATAACCCTTGTGAGAATTTTCAAGACCTCCAAAATTGGTTGGCAATTGAGCTAACTGCCTCCCGGTGAGCTCAATTGGTAGAGCGCCGGAGTGTTGTGCGGGAGGTCGTGAGTTCAAATCTGGCCGGACCAACACTCAGGGTCTTTAAATAACTGAGAAGAAAGTGTTGCCTTTGTAATAATATCTGCAAATGGTTAGACTTTCTAGTCTTCTCGGATAGGGATGATAAATGGAGGTCCGTCTCACAAGGCCTTGTATGTGATAAAAAAAAATTGTGGGACGTTAAAGAACCCACACACTGTTCGAAAAGAGTAGGGCACGTAGTGCCTGGTGTTGTGGTCTATCTTTGTGTCGTGTCTATCAAATTGATGGGGGGTACTGTGCCTTTGAATATTGTATAGAAAGGGTGCAATATAAATAAGGAATTCATTCATTCATTCATTCATTCATTCAATGAACAGCATGTTTTTGTTCTTTTTATACAAACAACAATACTACTTACATTGTTTTGGGGTTTCGCCTGGTTCCTCATTATTGACAGAATGCAGTTGTGGATAAAGTAAGCCAGAGTAAGTATTCCTGTAAGAGCTGGAAAACTAGTCTTGAACACTGTAACAACCATGAAAAATAAATCTATATCACCTGTAACATACAATCATCAAAACAAGCTGTCCATGCAGCTCTAGTTAAATTAGTAATTTTCCCTAGCCATCAAGAGTTCCATTTAACTACATGACTTGTATAGTTGTCCACTCAATAAATAAATAAATAAATAAATAATAAACATCCACCTTGAAAGATGCACAAAAGGCTAACTTGTAACACAAATTAAAGTATCCATTAGAGGTTCCCTTTCATCTTACTTGGTATGCTGTTATGTTTAAAATCCATGTGAATTCCCCATATGCTGGCTTTGGTAATGATAAAGACAATGATATAGGCAACTGATAAGGTGCCTGCATGTTATGAATTAAAACATAATAAATAGAATGTTTATGAACAACCTCACTTATATATAAACCATTACTTTAAGCCTTATAAGCGGTTAGCTCAATTGGTTAGAGCACTGGACTGTTGTGCAGGAGGTCGAGGTTGATGGTTCAAGCCCTGGCCGAACCAACACTCAAGGTCTTAAAATAACTGAGGAGAATGTGCTAACTTTCTTTAATAAGAAATGGATAGACATTCTAGTCTTCTCAGATAAGGACAAATAAACCGTAGGTCCCGTCTCCTGCATCTATTAATTAGTTAATTTGGTTAGGCAGGGGATGTTAGAGAACCCACTCACGAGATTACTGTGATGTGGTCTGGCCTGTTTACTGGGAATTGGGGGGAGGGGGCATCTTCAAATAAGTTTCCTTTGATTGTTTGTAAACTGCTGATGCAGTCTGGCCAAAGTCCCCCAAAAAGTGTTGTAATACACATTTGATCATATCCACATGTTAATTTGTGCAATATAAATATTAAATTATTAAATATTAAATTATTATTATAACAGGGAACTCACCTAAAGAGTTGAATTTAGTGAAGAATGTTGGTGACTTTACACTGCACAAAGGAAACAGGACAGCAATTAAAAAGAAAGGTACAGTGTGTTGGAGCTGCCAGAATTTGAAGAAGTTTGTTTTGTCAGCTGCGACTAAGCTGTTTGCTGAACTTGCTGATGCACTGTGGCCACCAGGGCAAAGAACTGGAAGGAAATCAAAAGAGAAATCTGCAACTTGCCTTAAAATACAGGCTGCTGTTCAGTTATAATTTAGTAGAGATTGAAACAAAGAAATCAATGACCAAGGCAATTGACCATAAAAATACAATTTCCAAATGGACAAATTAAAAAAATAAGAATGGATGAAAAATGGATAAAAGGGTTAATGAATGATTGTGTAAATTGAGGAATGAATAAATGAATAGGTGAACAAATGAATAAGCGTCAGACAGACTGTTCTACCAAATGGAAGAAATATAAATGTGCTGTTGCAAAAAGATGGTGCTGAACCTGAAAAGATGAAACACCAAAATATGGGTATCTGAAAAGGAGTAATTTGTCATAAATAATGTGTTCACAGCACACATTTATTTAGAATATTTCTAATATTAAAAAGCAAATAGCTCTCTTGGATGAATTTATTCTTTGACTAAAAATACCTTCTAAGTGACTTGGGAAGCTTCCATTTGTAATATTTGTGGAAGTGGGAACTGAATAGGCATGATGGACAGTCTCTGTAACACAAATGAATACTTTGTTTAATAATTCTGTTATTAATGGTTATAATAAAATATTCAATAATAAATATCATAATGTAGAGAGCAGTAATAAAAGAAATGTTAAAACAGGATAAGAATACAAATTAGAAGATTGCTTTGGCAAAGAGATTCCATAAGCCTTGAAAAATAATTAAAAATTAAAAAAAAGATGAAATATTAAAAAAATGTAAGCTTTACTCACTAGCTATTGATCTGATTAGACTAAGGAGAGTAATGTTTATGATCACTCCCCCTTCTAATAAATGAAAATTCAGACCTGATTTGGTGTTCTCATATAGTTACTTAAACAAAATGGTATACAGCAGATACCTTCTGGGGGCTAATGCAGACAATAATAGTATTACAATTATTAATTTTTCCCTTTCTTGAAGACCAAACCATATCTAAATCAAGTTCATACAAAAGAAGATAGCTACCATGAATGTACTTTCCAGAATAGTACAGGAAACTGCTCATTAGAACCCAAAAGACTATGGCACCTCCAGCATTAGCAGCCACAGAAAACAGGATTGCAATAAACTCTCCAGGCTTGCCAAGGTATTTCTTACAGATATCAGAAAATTCTAGGACATCACCTTGCCTTGCTATGGGAACAGAAAATTGAAAAATAAACCAATTAACCAGGAGCCTGGGCCCATCTGGAGCAGTCAAGGATCTACGTCTCATGAAGAGCAAAGTTAAGGCCTATAATTAATTTACATCACCAAAATTTACAATCCGTCACAAGTAAAGTTACTTATGCATAAACAAGTTTAGTTTTGTAAATTATAATCAATAACATAACAATCGTGCAAATTTAAAAAACCTCACCAACCTGTTTCTTCTGCACATCTTATTATCAAGTAACAGCTATAAAGACAAAGCCCTGCCATGACAACCAACAGGACAATAGCAAGAGCAAAACCTGCCTAGAAAAAATTAAAATTTACGAGACATCCATTGTTAACTTACAGTGTATTTACTAGCTAATATTCTTTATTCATTTTGTTTGTAGACACGTGTACATAGATCTAATTAAACCTGGTCTTAAATTCTATTCTACTGGAATATAAAATCCTCTATTAATCAGGATTATAGTATGTAAGACGCAGAGGTTTTGGCTTTGAAACAGCTTTTATTGGCACATAAAAGAAACACGGCTAACCGCACATGCTTAGCAAAACAAAGACCCGATGTCTCGTACGTGCAAAGTTCATATACGTCAAACGGTGTCCGATGTCAGCATGTGGCTGCATGGCGTGACATAACTTTATGTCACGCCATTCGATAATCATGTCTATAAACAAAACTTTAAGCACAAATTGTCACATAGTATAGGACCACTTCGGATAAACCTAATCATTATCTCAGTCTTTGACATAGAAAGATCTCTTAAGACCAACTCTTTACTTTTAATTGATTCACAAACCTGATCAATTGCCCATGGTATACTTAGCAGTGAGGTTCCCATCATGGTGTTCCAAATTGAAAAACTGGAAAAAGTTCCAAAAAAAAAAAAAAGCACCATCAAGATAATCAGATCAATTCCTTCCTGGCAACTGTGATTATATATTGAATTCAGTGCCGTTATCAGTAGATTACGATAACATTCAAAGGTTGTCAACACTTAGCTTATGTTGGTGGAAGTAACAAATTAAATGCTAATGGAGAAAAAGCTGAAGAACACAAGGAAATATAATCTACCTGCCCCTCTTACCCAGTTCCCTGCAGTAAAGCAAACTAGAGAACTGCCAGTTGTCTTGGAGAGCATGCCAGCCCTTTGCAGCAACCCCACCTCACCTCCAAAACTTTTGGCAAGTCTCCCTTACAGATCACTAGTATTAACTGGCTTATGAGGGGTACATTATCATCATGAGAATGATTTACCATTTGATAGGTACACACATGCTTATCCAGAGTGACATATCAGATTTAGGTTAACTTTATAATATAGTGCATTTAACATTCTAAATCAAATACTTATTAATCACAATTTTACTTACATTGTGACAAGACTGCTTTGTTTTTCATCTGATTCTTTTGGAATGACAAGAAATAAATGAGGTGGAAGTATATGTCTTGGAATAATCTAAAAGAGAACAAAGACAAATTAGTAGTGATAGAAATTGGCCAGATATGAGTGACAAAAAGCCTTCAATAGGGAATTAAGGTCAAGTTGTATTGGTGGATTCTTTCATTCTTGCACAATATTTCTTGGATGTTTTAGAAGAGAAGGGATACTTCAGATCAGAGTGACTTTGCATTCCATTCTTCTGATCCTGCTCATCCAAAATGAAAAAAAGCTGTATAAAAGATTCTCTCTAAAAAATCTTAAAGTGTCCATTAGAATTTTATAAATACTGTAAATAAAATAAAAAAAAATTCATTGTACCCATACCAATTAAACAAAAATGAAAACTCATTTTTACAATTGTACAGTTACAAAAACTAGTAAGTAAATGAGCATTGCACTCTCCTTACCACATTGTGTCTAGATAGTCTGGATATGTATCTGTAGCGGTTGAACTTAGCAGCTATGTCCACATCATGAGGTGTAACAATGGAATTTTTAAGTGTGTTATAATGGAAGGGCTTCCTTTTTGCAAAGTTGTTTGACTCACTATTCATGTGTGAACTGTCATATGTGGAACTACCATCATATTGGCCCCTAGACAGGCAATAAAAAAAGATATATATATATAAAAACATTTGATCAATGCCAGCATTTAAGCAATTGTGCACCCATCCCTCCCCTGACTATTGTTGGGTTAGGGGAGGGGAGGGGAGGGGTGGTGTGCAGTAACTGGCATACTGACATTAATCCAAAACATCCACATTCATACCTTTATGTTGAAAAACTGACATGTCCCCAAACTTTACTAAACAAGAAGCCTAAAATAGTCTTAAAGTCAATAAGCTAAGGAAGAAATAGCGGGATTTTAAAGTATTTAAAATTGTGAACAACAACAAAATCCACGAATCTCTATTACAGACGAATATCAAGTGGATGTTTAATCCCCTATATGGGTCACATTACAGAGGTGTTTGGGAGTGATGTATTCACACTACACACAAGATTCCTCAGGCATTGCTTCAAACGCAGACCACCGATGATGAAAGCCTAGCCAGTCTTTTCTGTGAAGTAGAAAGTATCTTGAATGGCTTCCTGATCACCACAGTTTCAAGCAATTCACAAGACCCAGTGCCTTGAACACCTAACCATTATTTTGCTTCTTTTGCAATCAGAACCTCAGATACCCCCTGGATTATTGCAAAAGGAGGATTCTCTGTTGTGATGCAGGTGAAGACAAGTGCAATATCTTGCCAATATTTTTTGGAAACAATGGTCTAGAGAATATTGCTCCAGAGCAGACAGAAATGGACTTTGCCCTGCAGAAATCTATCCATTGGAGATACTGTCCTTTTCAGCACAGAAAATTCACCCCACAACACGTGACCTCTTAGTAGGGTTGTTGAAGTTCTCCCCAACAAGAAAGGTTTGGTTTGATGTGTCAAGGTGAAAGGAAAGGTAACTGTTGTGGAGAGACCACTTGATAAGCTTTGCCTGCTTTTGAAGGTTTGAGCTTTCCCACCAAAATGGCTTTTGTCTATCTCACGATTGCATTTGATTGAGGACTCTTAAAAGAGACACTTAAAAGTAATCCAATTATAACATAAGTGTCCTGCATGCACTCCACACTAAGGGGCTGGTATGTCATTTCTAAGTGCGACTTTTGTTGTTGTTGTTGTTTTTTTCTTTGTGTGTTTGGAGTCCATTCATTTCAGTCTTTTCAGTTCACTAGGCAGCACTTTAATTTGTAAATTCGTTGCCCCCTTATGTTGCTCTGTGCTACCTGCATAATTTATCATGTAATATAACAGTTACTGTGTTTTTGTTGTCACTAAGTGCAGTCTAGTAATGTTTCTGTGGCCGTAACAATGTATCTATCTTATAGTCCTCTTTCCGTCTTGTTGTTTGTTATTTCTTTAGGTTGTATATTGCGTAACTATTGTAACTGTTTCTTATTTTCTTAAGTTTCAACCTCAGTCAGTTAAACAGCATTCAAGAATATTATGTTTATATGAAAGACGCGCAGTTATCAATTCCCAGCCACAGATTTCACATAAGTGCAGTTTCAGTAGGTGTGTAATATTTTTAAAGAGGTAACAAATATTTTTCCCCTCCTCTATTTTATCACCCCTACCTCAAAGTTCAGCTAACCCCCCTTTATCCACTAGAATCAACTGATAATCTTATTACGGACGTTGAACACTTATATCAAGGATGCATCTAACATTTAGATTAACATTATTCAGCTGATCACTGTTGCAATATCATCAATGAAAACCAAAATTACAAAACAATCGTTCCATTTTCAAGTTTTCAAGTAAGAGAGCTGTGTTCTACAAATGAGTTTCGATAAAAAAGGAGACTAATACACCTTTTGCTGGTCATTACGAGAAAATACGCATTCATTTGCGTTAAAAGGCAAACAATTGTGTGAAAATACAATCATTAGAGACAAAAAACCGTCATTTGCACATAAACAAGATTCAATAATGATTTTTGCATTTTAATCAGCATTCAATAATGATTTTTGCATTTTAATCAGCATTCAATAATGATTTTTGCATTTTAATCAGCATTCAATAACAATTTTGGGCAATCTTACGCGTCATTTGTCAAATAAAAGAGAAAAAGATACTTTCATTTGTGTTAACATTCAAGTCATTTACACCATCTTGAAAGTCAATAAAGACAATACACAAACAATATAGCGCATGAACCATTCCTTAACATTTTTATCACACTGTTTGCAATTCAATAGCATTACTGGATGGCATTAGTATGAATAAGACAATTATTAATGCAGTTGTACAAACAATTCAGTGTTTTTCATATTCAATATGCAAGTAGTGATTTTCAACTGAATGCTGACTTTGCATGAATTTGCATTCAGTAGAGTTCATCTGGTTAATTCGCTTCGGAGAAACTAAATACTACTCTACCACAGAGAGAGAATTGTGAGAGGATTCGAGGATGAGGAGGAAAATTATCTTGTGGTTGCGGACTCGCTCAGAGTGAACGATCAACAGCAAGAGGTATTGTGGCATGCTACAGCAGGATCCAGGAGAGATTACGAGGAGGTAGAAACAAGGTGCACGTGGATGATAAGTTGAGAGATTGCCTAGAGGAAATCATCGACGAAAACTGTATACTAACATTTGCTTGGATAAACTACCACTCAAACCTGAGATCCATGACCGCACCATGGCAAGGACATTAGACAGTATGCTCTTCTGAGTGAAACTTGTGAGGCCCCTTCCTGCTGACAGAAACAGACGATGTGTTAAACAAGCAAGTAGATAACGCCACTTGGTTTAGGAACCATGCCGTAATGCGCCACTGTGTGTTTGTTGACGAATGCAGCTGCAACATCTGGACGGCCAGAAGCCACCGTAAAGCACAACAGTGAGAGAGGGTTTACCATCAAGTGTGCATCTGGCATGAATGAAACTTGACCGTGACCGTGGCGATTCCACCTATCAATGGACTCATGTTTTCTTCAGCAGCTGTTGGTGGAATGAATGCTGCGTGTTTCAATAACTTCTTGGCACAGGTGAGGACAAGTCTAGATTCCGATGAGGAGGTGATACTTGTGTATGATGAAGCACTGGCCCACCGAAACTGGTCATTCCCGCCCCAAACATAGAGCTTAAAATGCCTCCTCCCTACAGTTGTTTCCTAAACATCATGGAGCAGGCAATAAGCTGTTTGAAAAAGGCATCAAGCTGACATCTCACTTTCGGAAATTCAAGGACGCATGGATAACAGAGATGAGGCTAGAGCCAGGGGAATCCCAGAGGGGGAGTTTCGAACACAGCAACTGCTCGAAGCTCTGCACAGAAACATCGACACTGTGACTGTGGCTAAAAGTGCGCAGTGCTACCGCTTTATGCAGCCCTATCTGCCAAAATGTTTGAATAGAGAGATTAATGAAAGGGTAAACTGAAATTCAAAACAAAATGATTTTGGAATAGGTATCTTCAATTGAACTTCGATGTGTGAATATTGAAAACAAAAAACGCTCAATTGTTTGCCAAGCACATAAATGATTGTCTTATTCCTACTAATGCTGTCTAGGAATGCTATTGAATTGCAAACAGTGTAATAAAAATGTAAATGAATGCTACATGCACTTTATTACAAAACTCGGGCAGTCAGAGGGCCAATAACTAAAATCAACCAATCAAAATGCTCTATTGCAGGTCAATATTCTCTCAGTATTGGACCGGGCACTGTCCCAAATGGTCCCGAATGATACGGCACTTGTGTCCCCCTTTGAACTTCAGTCGTATAATAAATCTCTTATTAACCAAGCTTGCTTGGGACCATACTGGAAGAATATTGGCCCTTGGTCTTTTTTGTACGGACCTCGCTGCACTCGGTCTGTACTGTCAGACCTTGGGTCGACATTCTCCCAGTATGGCCCTCGCGCTTGGTTAATAAGATATATATACTGTTTGTTTATTGTCTCTATTGACTCTCAAGAAGGTGTAAATGACTTGAAGGTTACTGCAAGTGAGCGTGTATTTTTCTCTTTTGCTTGACGAATCACTCATAAGAATGGCCAAAATTGTCATTGAATGCTGATTAAAATGCAAAAATCGTTATTGAATCTTGTTTACGCGCAAATGACGGTTTTTTGTCTTTAATGATTGTATTTTCACGCAATGGTTCGCCTTTTAATGCAAATGAATGCTTATTATCTCGTAATGAACAGCAAAAGGTTCATTCATATTCATACTTCTTTCGTAGGAAAGATTTCCATATAACCCCATATAATAATATGCAGTCCATTTCATAAATACTTAATAGAAAGGTTTCTTTGCTACACTCTGTGCATAATTAATGTATAGGGTTATGTGGAAATCTTGCCCTTTTAATTCAAGCTATGCTGTGCATACCTTGAACTAGTTGAAGCACTGGACCTGTCGTTGATCCCATTGCCTTGGTCGCCTTGGACAGAAAGGAGGGGAGATTTTTCGTCGACGACTTTTTCTCCAGCATCATCTGAGCACCTTCCTTCCATATCTAATTTCAGCTGTCATGTATCGTCTATCTTATTTACAAGACTAAACTATTTTAAACCCTTCATCTTCGTGAAGTCACGTCGCCAAAGTTTTTTTTTTGGATTATAATGTAATGCGGGGGACTCGGTCGAGCTTCATGCCTGACTGCTTGCTAACAACTTCCGGTGTGTAGCCCTCCCTTTTACCTATGAGTAACCGTAGGTAGGTCATGTATGGGGGAATTATTATGTCCCTAATAAATATTATGTCCTATACTTTACATTTTTATAATACCCTAACATTACATACAACATACAGGGCTATATAAACCTATACAGGGCTTTACACGGTGTCCTAATATTGCGCAGAATATTCTAGACGCACACATACAGGGCTATATACATGCACACGATATTCTGCACACACACATAAAGGGCTATACACAGCTATACCGGGCTATACACAGCTATATAAGGCTATACACAGCTATACAGGGCTATACACAGTTATGCAGGGCTATACAAAGCTATACAGGGCTCTACACAGCTATACACAACTGTACACTGCTATACAGGGCTATACACAGCTACACTGGGCTATACACAGCTACACTGGGCTATACATAGCTATACACAGCTATATGAGGCTATACACAGCTATACACTGCTAGACACGGCTATACACAGCTTTACAGGACTATACACAGCTATGGAGAGCTATACACATGGCCAGAAATCCGTGACAGTCAGCGGTTTGGAACGGGAGCTCATGTATGCGAAAAAACTTCCTTCGGATAGTCACGCAACAACAAGTTATTTTCTTGTACAGTTTCGTGCCATTCTTTTAAAAGAGGATAGGGAATTTCCAAGGTTGAAAGCACTCTTTTCTCTTTTTCCCTCGCTTCATATCTTAGTTCTGGTTGGGTGAATATGATTGCGTCTTAGGTAAAACGCGAGCAACATTGACTAAATTCGTCAATCATTTTACTTGCAAATTTTCAGCACGATTGTGTAACGCAATTGAATAATTTTATTAAAGGCAAGGTTACAAAGTTCGAGAAAAGTATTTTGTGATTCAAGATGGAGGATAAATGAACTAGAAACTACCGTTTCCGGCCGACTAAAAACATGGCGTTTACTCGTAATTTTCCTCGGGCTTTAAAAATGACGTCACATTAAGGATTCCTCAGCAGTATTTTGGCTGGTTTTCCACCAAGTTTGGAATCGATTTAGTGGCTTCAATGGCTCCTAATTTTGCACTATAAATGAAGTTCAGCATGTCAACAAAACAGTTCGATCTGGAAGAATGTTTCTGCGTACCTGCGAAGTGGGTTCTGTCCTCGTGTACCGGTTCACAAGAGCCAATACAAAAGACCAAACAATACACAATAGCTAACCAATAACTCCTAAACAAAGAAAGAACAATGGTGATTCCCTTGTGAACCGGTACACCAGGACAGAACCGCGAAGTGTGGTGATTTTCGACAGTTTATGCTACCTTTGGGCTGCTTTCAAGAAAATGTATGGCGGAGTGCGAGGATTTATGCGTCCAACAAAAATCACTTCGGGAACTGCTTTAACACACGAAAATATCCACAGAGCATGCAGCGAAATATATGGCGACCCCTTCTACGAAATATGATTCAACCCCCCCAGAAAATATGTAGCGTTGACCCCCTTCCCCCTAAGAAATCCCGGGCCTTCAATGGGGGGGGGTGCGGATATTGAATGGAGTGGCCCAGGTTGTACAAATAGTCCACTTTATTTTGCGATCTGGAAGAACATGTCTTCTTTGGCGGTTGTAACACAAGAGTAATTATTAAAAGAAGGTTAGCTGAAATCGCACTGTTTTCCTTGTAGTGATTTTGCGATTCGTTTGTAACCAAGACAGAGTTCGACATCGATGCGCATGCGTGGCGGCCATGCTGTCACGGATTTCTGGCCATGACAGCTATGAAGCACTATACACAGCTAAACATGGCTATACAAAGCTATACAGGGCTCTACACAGCTATACACAGCTATACAGGGATATAATTTGGATATATCAACAAAGTTGAAATGGTAAATTGGCCTCCGTAATGATTACAAAAGCTGACGTTTCGAGCGTTAGCCCTCCGTCGGAGCGAACAGAGGAATTGTGGGTTGTATGTGATTTAAAGGTAGAAAATGGAGCTACGTTATTGGTGGGAACATGGCAACGAGAAAAACAGATATAAATGAGTGGAATGGAAAGCGTTCGTTGATCCCTGTGGGATTTAGACTACCGGTTTGAAAGATGAGCTTTTGTTCAGGATTTTTACGGCTTTCCGTGCTACCTAAGTGTAAGGAAAGACCGCAGATTGCCTTATGTTGCTTAGAATGATTAGGTAAATTAAAATGCCTAGCGACTGGTTTCGATGTGTCCTTGTCATTCCTTTCTACGTCTCGAAGGTGTTCTCGGAATCGGTCACCTAGTCTTCTACCTATTTCGCCGATGTATATCTTTTTGCAATAAGTGCAAGTTATGCAATAGATTACATTGGCGGAGGTACACGTGAAGTGATCGGTGATCTTAATGGATCGTTTAGGTCCCGATATTTTATCAGTGTTGTGAATGAAAGGCCACGTTTTGCATCGTGCACGAGCGCATTTAAAAGAACCTGGTTGGTCATTAGTCTGAAAAGAACTTCTGAGGAAAAAATTGCCTATGTTTTTGTCGCGTTTGAATGAAATGAGCAGAGGCTGTGAAAAGATAGTGCTTGTCTCTGGATCGTTTTGAAGTAATTTGAAGTTTTTAAGAATGATGGATCTAACTGAGTGGTTGTGAGGGTGAAACGTGAGAGTGAATGGAATGCGGTAGGAATCTTCCATATGCGACGTTTGTAGTGCGGAATGTCGATCAAAAAGTTGGGCGCGGTGGTAACCCGCTTGAACGACAGAAACAGGGTAACCACGTTTATCGAAAAACTGGCACATTGACTCTGATTTGTGGTGGAAATCAGAGTCATCACTACATGAACGACGAAGTCTTAGAAACTGAGAAAAAGGAATGGAATTCTTAACGTGAGATGGATGCGAAGACGATTATAACAAGTAATTATGCGAGTCTGTAGGCTTGTAATACACACTAGTGCAGAAACCGTTACCTTCAATTGAAACTTTGATGTCTAAAAAGGATACAGAATTGTCAGAAATTTCTCAGGTATATTTCAGAGCCGGATGAAAAGAATTGACTGCGGTGATGAATTTAGTGAGCTCCTCTCTGGTAGAGGAGGTAGCGCCGATACAGTCGTCGATGTAGCGACCGTAGAGTTCAGGTTTGGACCCGTTATATTGGCTGAAAAATTGATGTTCGACAAAACCTACAAAAAGATTGGCATAGCTAGGTCTCATTTTGGTGCCCATGGCTACACCACTGGTTTGTTTGAAGAAGTTGTTTCCGAATGAAAAACAATTGAGTGTGAGCACTAGTTCGGCTAAGCGTAGTAGTGTTTCAGATTTAGGTTCCTTATCAGTACGGTGATCAAAAAAATGTTTAAGGGCCAACGTTGATCATTGACGCCAGCGCAGGGACTGATAACCTTTCAGTGTAGCCTTATGATCATGAATGCAAGTGAAAGTTGCAGATTGCTTAATATTATTAGTACTGAGTAGAAAGATTGTACCATTGCGGTCTTCGTCATTTCCTCGGGAAAATTAAAAATGAGTCCCAATAAATTAGATTTTTGACATATTTGACTGTCTTGTTAATGCTACTATAGAGACCTGAACTGAAAACCGTGCGAGTGTCTCGTTTAGTCACTCAGATCACGTGACTTACTACATATTTCAATGACGTCATAGTATCGGTATCGAAGAAAAAAGTAAATATCGTACTCGGTATCGTATCGATTCGAAACAGCCGTAGCGACCCATCCTTAATGTTCATGGCTCAATATTTAATTTCATAGTTCAAGACTCGAGTTATTCGCTTGAAGATCACATACAACTGCGCTAAAACGTGTCGCAAGAAGGGAGTGCATTCGTTAGGTACTCAAAGGCACTTACCGGCCTTACCTTACCAAACCTGACTAATGTCACTTACAGGTAATTCAAACGGGTTTGTTCTCTTCATAATCAAAATCATTGAATAACTCTTCTTCATGCCACGCTTTAAAGTAGCATATTATGAAGGGTAGAGAAATTTATCACTCATTTTCAACTTCCGGTGAAGATCAGTGAACGCAAGTTTTGTACTAGCATGGGACATTCTTGAACGCCCTTTCAACTCAAGTAACACCCTCAACTCTTCATAAAAGTCACCCCAAGTTGCCCGTCACTTGGATAGGGTATTACAATAACTGTTCTGATGTAATCTAAACTTCTTGCATCGTCAACACAATTAGAGATATACCAAAAATTGTTCCCTTTATTAACTATTCCTATTCATATAATTAAGCTATATACAACATTTTACAAACTATGAATCTGATGAATTGTAGCTTTTTTCGCAAAAAAAAAAAATTTTGTTATCACACACCCCTGCACTGTATGCTAAATTATAATCAACTGCAAGATCTATGTACACAGGGTGGTACCATCCATGAAAAAATATGAGGAAAACTCTCTCTAAACTTTGGTCAAGGCAAACTGAGTTAAGGATAAATAACACAAATTATGCTTTCTATGAGAAACATGCATCAAAGTCCCTCAGTGACAGAATCACTCGCATTTGATTCAAATGCCTAATCTCCCCCCCCCTTAAGTGCAGTGAGGTGGGAAGAATAAACAAAACTAATAATCATTCATGAGAAATTGACTTGGGCATTGAGTACTGAAAGCTGATATTTTTCCTTCTAGTAAGGAAAAACCAAGTTCATCAACAAGAAAAGCATCTTAACTAGTGAGAATCAATAGTTTTAAAAAGTTAATAGATGTCCAATTAAAAAAGTTTTTCATAAGGAAACATCTACCCAGAGGGAGGTTCCCTAAGAGAGCTTTAATCATTTGTTTTTCTAATTTAACTACAAAGCAGCATTGAGAGTACCCTGCTGGCAGAGGCGTTTATTTGTTAACTTCCCCAACGGTCCACCTAAAAATAAAGTCCTCTGCGCTCAGCCTGTTAAATCTTCTTTGAGCATGCGCGGCCTGTTGCTTAAAAACAAATTAGTTACCGGTAGTACTCGGCTGATTGTGGGCTCACACTTGGTCTTGCAATATAGCTAAATAGGATGCATGCGCATAAAAACGTGTTTAAAACAGGTTCTGACCAGTTTTGCAAATCAGATTATCCACAAACTTGGATAATTCCCAGGCGCATGCTTGAAGAAGATTTAAGAGGCCGAGCGCAGAGGACTTTATTTTTACGTGGACCGTAGGGGAAGTTAACAAATAAACGCCTCTGCCAGCAGGGTACATTGAGAGTAGACAAGCCTAAATCATAAACCAATTTTAACCCTTCATATTATTCACCAATTGAAAATTTGCTTACACCCATGTCTCTAAACATCTAGATACTCCAAAAAGACACCTTAAGCAAAATCACAGTGGTTGAAAGCAATCTCTTTGAAATGCTCCTAACATGACAGAGCTTCTTGGTTAATATTTATAAGTCAACTGCTTCTCATTAGTTCCATTTAATTCTGTTATGGATCATCATCTCTGGAAGAAAGAGATATAAAGTTGTTTGTTTTACATTCTGCCTTAAAATATCATCAGACAGGATGCTACAACATTATTGGATGCAAGGAAATGTCAAAACGGTCTCTTTGGACTCTTGCTCCAGAATATGAGATTTTTGCAACATTACTGGATGCCAGGAAATGTCAAAACGGTCTCTTTGGACTCTTGCTCCAGAATATGTGATTCCTGCATGACAATTGCGGCATCCTGTTCAACCCCTTCCTATTCCTAATGGAGCAGGGGGGGGAGGGGGAGAATTGTGTATGATGACAGACAGCTGGTTACTTTTACTTGCAATTGATAATTTTTAGTATTTGATGTATGTGTCATGTTTAAGTATCTCCCTGATTAAAATAGACAAACATACAAAGAAGGAAAGGAATGTTGAGAGGAAGTTAAAATTTGCGAGCCATTCTCTTCTTCTGTTCTCAAAAGTGTGTCCTTCACTGTATTACTTATTTTGCAATAGCACTTGATCACATCAACCGCCTCCTGGTTAGCTCAATTGGTTAGAGCGCCGGATTGTGTTGTGCGGGAGGTCGAGGGTTCGAGCCCCGGCCGGACCAATACTCATGGTCTTAAAATAACTGAGGAGAATTTGCTACCTTTCTATAACATCAATGAAATGGTTAGATATTCTAGTCTTCTCGGATAAGGACGAATAAATGGAGGTCCCGTCTCCTGCAGGGTTAGGGGTAGGAGACGTTAATTTCCCACACACGAGATTACTGTGTGATGGATGTCCTCCCCTGGGGTGGGATGTGTGGGGGAAAAGGTGAGGTCGTTACATGGACTAAAGCGGCTGCCAGAGGCGCCTGATAATGCTGACGTCCGATCTCAACCTTAGTAACACTGTAGACCTTAGCAATTCAGCCTATGCTGCTATTAAGGTATCGAATCATTCACTTTCACTTTCACTCACTTTCAATATCTTCATCATGTCACACCCAGTGCTCATGAATAACTTTTCCACCTTTGCGATATCCTACAACTTGAAATGCAGATTCACTATTGTCTTGTTTAGCTGTGTTTTCTGATGGCCTGTAAAGTAAAGAAAACTCATAAATAAAGCATGGTCATCTCTGAACTGCACAAAAGTATAAATCATAATTATTTATAAAACATATTAACTAATTACAATAATGATTATTAATAACTTAATTACAGCTAGGAGTCAAAACCCTGAAGATCTAATTTTGCCATTTGACTCTCTAGCATTAAGCTACAGAGAACTCAGTATAGTAGGCTGGGCTACTATTATGTTCATGTGACAGCCTCCCGGTTAGCTCAATAACCGCCTCCCGGTTAGCTCAATTGGTAGAGCACCGGACTGTTGTGCGGGAGGTCGTGAGTTCAAATCCGGCTGGACCAACACTCAGGGTCTTTAATTAACTGAGAAGAAAGTGCTGCCTTTGTAATAATATCTACAAATGATTAGACTTTCTAGTCTTCTCGGATAGGGACGATAAATGGAGGTCCCGTCTCTTGCAGGGTTGGGGTAGGAGACGTTAATTTCCCACACACGAGATTACTGTATGATGGATGTCCTCCCCGGGGTGGGATGGGTGGGTAAAAAAGGGGTTAGGTGTCAATTGAAACGAAAGTTTTGTTCCTTTTTCCTGCCATTCCTGTTGCGAACGAATTAAACTTAAACTTAAACTTAAGGTGTCCATCCTACTGATAACACAAGTGGGAATATACATGTATAGTAGGTGAGGTAGTATACTCGAACTTTTCCCCTTTCACTTTCTGTAAGTGATGGTAAAAATGAATTTAAAGGTGCAGGCCTACAAAATTAATGTACCTTTCTTTCTCCTCCATTTTCTGATCCTCAACTCTTCTTTCTTCCCTGCTTCTTTCACTATCTCTCCAGTGATTACCATAGCTTGCTCTTCTGAATCCAGAATCCTCTCTTGCTGCTGTGGAATTTTGATTACCGCCTGGTGATGACAAAACATGCACTACAGAGCTGGTGAACTGCTGCTTTGGGTGAACTGAGGGAGCTTCAGAAGCAACAACCTTGTAATCTGAGGAAACAGAATTAACAACTCCCACATTATGAAGAGGTTTTACAAAATCGTCCTCGTAATTTCTTTGATTCTGGTAATCAACAGCAGAGTCACTATCCAGACTTGAGCGTCTTAATCTCTTATCAGAAACTGGACCATTTACAGCCCTCTGCCGAGATGATGTACTTTGATCCAGAGATTGCCTCTGCATACCATTGTTTAGTTGTCTCTGGGATGGTTTAGACAGGTGTTCCAAGTTCACATCAAGGCTTGGGATTTTCTGCATTTGAACAGTTACAGGGGACAACCTTGGAGGAGACTGAGACTTGGTTGAATTTGGTATATCAAGTCCAAGTTTCTTTTGCAGTTCATTGTTTTCTTTTGTGAGCTTCTCCACCTTTTTTTCTAAAGTCCTCTTCATTCGAGAAAGCTCAAGAGATTTCTCCATAGCCATATCATTAAAAACTGCATTAGACTTCTCCAAATCCTCTTTGGCCTTCTCAGCAAATTCAGCCTTTTCTTCAGCAAGAAGTCTTGCTTCCTCTGCCTCTCGTAAATTCTGTTGAGTTAATCTTAACTCTTTTCGAATCTCATCAACCATGAATCTTAAGTTTTGAAGTTCAGACCCTTTACTTGCTTGAGACTGACGTACAGAGTTTAACTCTCCCTCAGAAGATTTCAATCTGGCAGACATTTCTTGTATTTCCTCATGAAGTTTCAGCTTCTCTTTTTTCTCTTCTTCACAAGATGCAGACAACTCTCTTATCTTTTCATCCAAATTTCTCTTCATAAGTTTCACTTCATCATCTTTGGATAATAAATCTTTATTAGATCGGGCTTGGTCATTCTTTAGCTTTTCAATGGTGTCCTTGTGTTCTTTGCAGAGTTTTTCAACAGACTGTTTCTCACTTGAAGTTCTTTGCAGTATTTCATCCTTTTCAGTGTTGTTTTTATTGGCAATTTCCAGCCTCTGCACAAGTTCTTGATGAAGATTTCTAAGATTTGAATGGGCTCTCTCTAATTCTTCTTTCTCTGTCTGGATTTGTGTTAACTTTTCAATGATCCCTTTGAGTTCAACTAGTTTTGATTCATGTTTTGTCTTTTCTTCATTAAGCGCTTCCATTTCTTTAACCATTTGACGTTTCTCGTTTGCAGTTTTTGCAACAGTCTCTGACAGACACTCACATTCACTTTTTAAATTATAAATTTCTTTCTTGAAAGCTTCCACCTCACTACTGTGATCATCATTAGTTTTACTAACTTCACCCTCTTGGACTTTTTTACTTTTCTGCTTTTTCCCTTTTTCACTTGCACTTGTTTTCCACTTGTCTTTCTCTTCCCTCTCCTTTTCCAGATCTTCTTTCAGTGATGTTATCTCCTCCTCTGCCTTTTCCAGTGACTCGTGAAGTGTTGATGTTTCCTTGTTCAGTTTTTCAAGAGCTGACTTTAACTGAAGGACATTTTGAGTTGGTTTAGGTGATACATTTTCTGACATCTTTTCTCTTTGTTCCTTTAATTGCTGTATTTCTTTTTCAAGTTGGTCAACTTTCTTAGTCAATACACTCTTTTCTTTCTCAAGAAGGGTGCACTTTCTCTCAGCATCTGCTAGATCTTCTTTTGATTCCTGAAAAAAATAAAACAAATGGTAGACGACGGCAGTCAATTCTCTTTCTCAGTATCAACTTTGGATTTCCTTCTAGTACAAATAAAAATAGACTCCACACACAGCACAACCACTGACATCAAAATTTAAATGACATCTTAATGAAAAGAAACTGCATTAGTTATCTCTGTCTATAGTCATAACAATAAAACTGGAACTCTCAAGTCAAAGGCTTAAAGAAAATTTAATAATTTCAGTCCATATCTGACTTAAACATGCTATAAAATTAAAAGGAATTCTTAGTAAATGAAAGAGAACACCATTCCCTTATACTTATTGTAGAATACAAACCAGTACAAAGAAATAAAATCAAAAATGTAAAAAATTTACCTTCAGCAATACAACATTTCCATTTTGATTCCCAGTCTTACTCAACCTCTTTTGCAAACAATCCACCTCTTCCTCAAGCTCTTCTCTGTCTAATTCTAGTTGTTCTTTCAAGGATTTCAGCTGTTTATTTTCCTTCTTTAAGCTTTCACTAAGCTTTTGCATTTCTGCTTTCTGTGAGTTTGCATTTATCAGTTCTTTAGCAATATTGTCTTCTGATTCCTCTGCCATTTGAAGAAGTTTTTGTAGGTTTGCATTTTCATCATGTAGCAATTCCAGTTCTCTTGTCAATAAATTTGATGTATTATCTGCCATATTAGTATTTTGACCTAAACCTTTTAATTGCTCATTTTCTAAAGTTAATTTCTCAATATCAGCTTTCAAAGCAAGGTTTTGTTGCATCAATTCATGGGAAGAGTTGTCACTTGCATCACTATTTTCCAAGCCAACGGAATTATCCAAAAGTGTTTTCAAATGATCCACTTGATCACGCAAACCATCACACTCATCCTGCAGAGCATCTTTCTCAAAAGTCACATCAGAAGAGTTCAGGACATGATTTTTAATTTCTGCTATTGTCTCTTCAATATCCTTTACTAATGAGTTCCTTTCCATTTCAACGACAGACCGTTCTTCTTCTAGTTTGCTAGTGTTAGAATAATGGTCCTCTATTTCTGCAAGACTGTTTTCTATCTCTTGAACAAGACGATCTTTCCGTAGAACAACTGGGGTTCCAGATGATTCCACTCCATTACTATTCTCACCAGTGTCATCACTTCTAACAAACAGATCTGTATTCTTCTGATTAACTGTACTACTGGGTAAACTGGTTTGATGGAAGGCAGAAACAACTCTCTTGGGCTTTGCAACTTTGTCGAGAACTAGAGATTCGCGAGGTAAGCCATTTATCATCTCTTTCGGCATGCTATTCTAAACAAATGATATTAATAACCAGCTTTTTTAACCAGTCAAGGACTCAGCAAGACACGAAAGACTTGATATGTCTAATTGATGCACTACAAAGACCTGAAACAAGACAAAGAAGAATTGTCAACAATTTGTGCTCTAATTAAATTTTCACAGCTCAATGCATATCCATGAATACTTTGTTTGTATCATTTAATTCATGCACAAGTTAACACTATCATAGTTATTTTAAGAGTGATTAGTGTAAAATAACATTCCCCAGTTTCCTATTGGTATATCAGAGCATAATCAGCCAAAGGGCATGGAAGAAACATTAAGAAACGTTGCCAAAGGGAAGTTTTTACAAGTCAACCATGATCATTTTTTGAACAAGTTGCCATTGTTTCAATTTTCAGTTATTATGCGTAATTTGTGAATCATAGATAATCATACACAAAGAGTTGGTCTCTAAGACATGGTCCAGTGCATCAACTATACTTCACTCCTTTAAATCTTTCTAAAATCGGGTTGAACTTGAGTTAGACGGGAGTGCATACATCTATGACAAATTTGTGACCTACATATTCCATAAAGCTACTAATATTGATTTATGAGACTGTGAAAACTTAACTTTAACATAGCTTGTCATTAGTAAGTTCAGGTGTACGCACAGTGATAGTTTCAAAATGGACACAATTCTGTAGCAGTTCTACAAACATCATTGATAGAGCTTCTGTACTTAGACATTGGGCAATAATTTAGCTAGGAACATTTGGAGAATTTGACCTCAGCAAAAGAATGATAACACTCTTAGCCATAAGGGTCTCTTTTTAGTGTCATAACAAGTAGTCTGTGACAAGACCCCCTTTAAGATTACCTTATTAAATAATTCATGGTTTAAACTGCTTAAGGGCTAACTTTGTCTCTAAATAAGATAACTAAATACTTTTTAAGCAAAATTGAATGCCAGAAAAAAATTATACAAAAAATTAATTATGCATTCTGTAACACTAATTAAAACCTTAATCAGTTTGCAGATTCTAATTCAGACTAATTTTTCACAAAGACCAAATCTAATACACTACAAAATTCCTTACTTTTAAGGCATCAGAGAAAAAAAAAACAAAATCTCAATTAAGTATTATTATTTTGACTAAAAATATCATTTGTTTAAAAAACATAATTAGTACACACATAGATTAAAAGAAAAGGCTTTCAGGCCTCAGAAACTATTAACATTATCAGAACTTTTGGTCAACTCCAGTTTATGGAAAAGAACAAGTTGCCTTAGGAAAATTTACAAATTACAACATATATAATCCAATTAAATATAAGCCAAACACATTCCTCAACAAGGCCAATCAGAATTTTTTCAAACAGCATACACAATGATTATTCTATGGAAGTGTCAATCAAAATTAATTAGAACAGAATTTTGTTTCCTACTCACAATAACCCTTTGTGAGACCCCAGAAGTTATTCATAGCCAGAAATATGTTCTGCTACCCTTCTGTTTACATTCGTAAGGATTACATGCAATGATCACTGTGTACAAAAAATACTTTCATTGTGAAAACCAAGAACATATGTCAACAGATATACTGCATTTATGGTAAGACTCGAGCCTATTCTTCAAACATTTCAAACATGGTCATACATTTTCACTGTCAATAATAAAACATTTCCAAGTCAATAACTAATAAAAACTAGCAGACCCTGCAATCCTGTGAGAGAGAATTTTTTTTTTCTTTCCTTCAGCAAGACAATAGTCATACATGTACAATAAATTTTGCTTCACACCTCACCTATAGATGAATGATGTTATATTTTCTACCTCTGCCCCTTTTACACTACCTTGTGCTTAATTAATTTGCAAGACAAAACATCTATTCATAGAGGTTTAAGGGTGCTAATGGCAGCATTTTGCACCTGATGAGACAGCCTAGGGTTGTGAGCTTCAGACATGAGACTTCAGTGATCACAAGGTAGAGCTTGTGATACACAGTACATTAGCAAACTCAGGTCAACTATTTGTCATGTGGATAATAATAATTTTACCATTTGATTAAGATCATTGAGCAATTTTTCCAAAATTAATTAAGGAATTACTCATACCCTATACATGGACATTGTTACAAGATAGATAATCCTGATCAACTATGGAATTTGTCATACAATTTAAATCAACCATTCTCATATGATGTTTACAAACTTTTAAGACCTTGATAAATTAAACACAGTAATATATTATAAAATCATGACAGCTGGTTTGGAAGAAAATAGGACTTCTGTGAATAGGACTGAATCAAATCAAAGATGGTAGTTTGAGGTATTCCGATACTACCATCCTCAAGCATAAAAGCAAATTGTGATTGATTAAAGGGGGCATGAATAAAAAGACACTACTGTGTAAATAAGTAATATTTAGGAGAGTTCAATTTAGCCACAAGAGGCATTACAGAATAATAGCCTTGCATTCTATCGAATTTCTCGTTGAAGGATGTTACTGATAATTAACAAAAGAAAATTGCAAGAGATAAAATACGATGACGTTGCACTTAAAAGGAAAGTAACGTAACAAGGACGCATAGTTGGTTTGTGGTCGAAAATTTCAATTTCAGCTGGTGATACATTCTCTCCTTAGCAACCTAAAGCCCAACTAATTTTATTTAACTGCCCGTGAGGTATCCGACGTGAACATGCGAGACATTTCGTAACCATGCCAGATCCATTCGGCTGGTCTATAATGATACAGAAATCGGCTTAAAATTAAACCAAAGTTCTGAAATCGAACATACTGAAGACGATGCTACGCACATTATTAAATTTTCCGATTTTGTCGTGCGTGCTGTTGAAATTTAGACCAAATTTAATGGAAATAAATGCTAAGACGAGCTAATCATAATTAAAATGGCGGTACAAGATAACTTCACGATCCTTAGTAGAGAAAAAGTTTGGTTTAACTCACGTCATAAAAAGAAAGCGGAAGCCACACTCGCAATTGTGGAACAATACTTCATACGAAATTTCCGTAGACGCACGAGTGACCTCAACTTGTCAAAAATGTCACGAACGAACATGTTCGCTGTGTTCAATACAATCACAGACTAAATTTGCACAATATCCATCCCTTTTTACAGTTCAAACAACAAAACATGCACACGTTAAAATGTGTCACGATCCAAGAATAATCATTATTATGAAAATCCAACAAAAACGTCTTTAGTTGCAAACGAAATTTGATCACATCGAGGAACCATAGAGTTTCTACGATGGACAGGGATTCCAGTTAGTCCCAACTACGAATTACTCCAGACGATATTCCCAACATATTACTGCCAATAATACGAGAGCGAGTCAGTATTGCTTCAGTACTCGACGCGTTAAGTGAAAATTTACCCAAAACTAGAAAAAGTTCAGCAAGAGTGCGATCGACCGCTTACTGCGAAGTCTAAATAGGGTACTACTCACCACGGCTGGAAATTTTTGTTTGGTGCCAAATAGTGTATCTGAATGAATACTGAATGAATTAAACCGACGCTTAAAATCTTCGTTTCTTACTTTTTCACGATATAAACCCTGAAGGCTAAATTCCAGAACACTTATACAACTCCTTTGACGAACAAAACAACTCCGCTCTCGATACTAATCACCATCCGGAAACTGGCTCTAAAATCTAAACACTGACCTCTCGTCCTATTGGCCAATTTCCGAGCTAATGAGTTGTCATTGGCTATACGTAAAATAATAGACTGTTGGATACCATTGAAAAGCGGTAGTGGTTCTCAAAGAAATCCTTTTCTTTTTAACAATATAACTTGTCAAATTTTAATTCTGAATTCAAAATAAAGATAATTAGGTTTCTGCAAGGCGTTGTATACAGATAAATGAATCACCATGACTCCTGATAGTTCTTTAATATTTAACTTCATAAACAATACCTACAACTGTCTCAGAAAAACTTGAATTTTTCATCCAGATATATTATTTCACAAAAACAAGTCAGAGAGACGTTAAAAATATCTCTGAGTATAAATGTAGATAAGGCCATAATTAAATTCAAAGTTTCCTATTTCTCAGTTAACACCTTTGGGGTGGAGGTTTATTTGAATTTAAAGTGGCACTTACAAAGAAGTCAAACAATTTTTCCATTTATCTCCTGTGAAGGCCACAGAGATGGATAGCTAAGAGAAAAAGCTTGTAATGTAACCATGCAACGAGCAACATCAAAATCGTAGAATTCAATGAGGATGTGGGAAAGTTTGTTAAATTCAGCAACTTTTTTTAAGGACCATGCATATTCTCAAGGTTAGTCAAGGAATTTTTCGCCATGGTTCAGCAAACAAGACTCAATATTTAGTTCTGATTTGATGAATCATGTGTATTTTAAGTCAATCAGCATATAATGGAAGTTTGCTCACTTTCCTGTTAAACAGTTGTTTCAACCAGCATGGGTTGAAGAATTCATTTTGGCATCAAGATTAAAACAGAGAAAGAGAAAGCAATAATGACACCTGCTTTTGGATTTTCAAATTTATTTCTCCTTTTTGAAACAACCTTTTTTTTATAACTCCTGCCTAAAAACATCATATAAGGGTATATTAACCTTAAGTAATTTAATGTTCCATGTGAAACTTTACTACATTCATTGCTCAATACAATTACAGTATTCCATATGAACGGATATTAATAAATGAAAAATGAGTTTCATAGAGAATGCAGACCAAATCACTAGAGCTTAACTTCATCAAAGTTCAAATGCCATAAGTGACCTTCTTTTGTCCATGGCCAGGATATTAATAGTGCTCATAAAGGCTTTTTAAGGCTGGGTATCATGCCCTTTAGAGCAGGTGCCACTTTAAGGCACCCGACCATTCTACTATGAGCAGGCTGTAAACTGCAATAGGTACCCACTGCTTGTTTCAGTTTAATTTTTAACAAGCCCCATAAATAATTTTACATCTTTTCCATCTTTTTAAGATGACTATGAACTTTTAAATCTCTGAAATCCATGACTGAGGAATACATTCACTGCTGCTATGCAATCCAAGACTTCAGAAATAATCTTGTTAAAGAGTTGTTAGTTAGTGAATTTCTGGTGGTCAACTGCTGTGCACTTAAATACTCTGTATCTTTCCTTCTTCTTCTAAATGGGAAAGAAAAATATATATCTGAGAGAAGGCAATACATGTAGAGATAAGATAATTAGAGAAGTTATCCACTAAATAATCTACTAAACAAAACCAAACAAGATATAAGAATACTACCAAAGAAACCCCAGAGATAACAACAAAATTTCTAAAAGCACAAGGGGTAGATTTGAAATATGACGTATAACTCAAGTATTACAGAGCACAGAGCCAAGGATTGAGTGATTTGCAATATCATGGGTGCATTTATCAATTGGTTGTTATTGAAAACCTCTACTATGACTATTGCTAAGACTATTGCTAATATACCGTATTTCTTCACCTATAAGCCGAGCGATTTTTTCAGTTTTCGACCCAAAATTTTGGGAGATTTTTCACGGAGAACGGGGTTCGGCTTATAGCCGAGGGTTTTACATTTTAAAAATATACAGTTGCTGAATAACTTTACCCCCCCGGCTTGTAGTCAAGTTAGCAATGAAGCAGAAGTAATAAAACACAACAAAAATAACTTCTGAATATTGGTTATTCACTTTTATGAAATTGGTGGCTCCTAAAGGAGCCGTTTGACGGATACGTGCAAGGGCTTTCAACCCAATGGTTTACTCGCCATCCGTTTCGTTTTCGCTGTCTGTGTCGAACTCGTTCTCTTCTATGTATTCATCATCTACTTCTGGGGTTTCCTCAGAGTAGACCACGTCGTCCTCTGTTCCGTCCAAGGCATTGGAAATACCGCAGGTCTTGAAGGATTTGACAACCATCTCTTCGGGTATCTCTGCCCATGCTTCCTTGATCCACCTGAGGACAAGATTTCTGCTTGGCGCCTTCTTCTTCCCAGCTGGGGTAAACTCAAATGGCCCAGATGTCATCCACGCCAAGTACTTTCGGCGCACATTATCTTTAAATGGCTTGTTTAGGCACTTATCCAAGGGCTGTACAACCGGGGTTAGGCCACCAGGGATAACTGCGACGTCAATGTTTCGCTGCTTCAGGTCATCTTTCACGGAATCGGTCAAGTGAGCTCGGAATGAGTCCCACACCAAAAGGGAACGCTCGGCACGGGGCAAACTCTGTCGAATCCATTCTCGGATGCCCTGTTCATCCATCCACCCTTTCTTATGGAAGGAAACACGAAGAGGATGCGGCACAACCAGATCTCTCGGTGTACGGACGCCTTTGAAGATGACTTTCGGTGGCACCTTTGCTCCATCGGCAGCAACAGCAAGAACGACGGTGAAGCTCCGCTTTTCCGCTCCGCAAGATTTTACTGGCACTGTTCGGCTTCCACTGAATTCCAGTGTTCGGTTCGATGGCAGCTCAAAACGCATGGGTGTCTCATCCATGTTGTAGATGCGGGATAAAGGGTAGTCGGCGCGTCTTCTTGCTGCAATGACGAAGCGATGAAAGCACACAATGTTCTCTTCGAGATCGGCGGGCAATCGCTGGGCCAGAGTTGTTTTGGTTCGCATGCTGACCGAGTGGCGTCGTTTCCATTTCTCGTACCATCCACGGGAAGCTTTGAAAGCAGGATCATCGGAGAGCTCTTTAGCTTTAAGGCGAAGGATCAATCCACTCACCGCAATACCTACGAAAAATAAAATAACAATCTTATTTTGCTGCGAGATAACCGTAGATTCGTGACTGCAGCACTCTTTTCGTGACATGTTATGAAATTGTCATGACAACAACATATTTCTGACCAATCAAAGTCTCTGTTTCCCACGCACTGAAAGACGATATCATTCAACTCTTCAAAAACTCTTAAAATTTTAGACAGAAAAGTAAATACCAACCTTGTTCTCTTTGCTGTGAAAACCACTCCATCACTTGCTGGTCTAGTTCGGGATATTTCGGAGTGAAACGGCCCATCGTCGCACGTTTTGCAGACATCTTCAGCTCTCCGGAAAGAATAGACGCCTGGTCTCTTCTCCAGCGTCGTACCATGGACTCGCTTAGTCCATATTCTCGAGCGATTTCCGAGTTGTTTTCTACCGCTTCAGCTTCCGCGATAACTTTTATCTTGAAAGCCATACTATACGAGGAACGGCGTGCTTTAGGCATGATGATAAAAAGTGACAGCGACGAAAGGTATACTCGATAGATTGATACTTTGAAACGTTTAACTGAGATTATTATTGTTGTTGTGGTTAATCTGTTGTCGCGTGGTAGTATTTATACAGTTCGTTGGATCAATTGATATTCATATCTCTTGATTGGTTCGCTTTTTTTCTTTTGTGTTTATTGTAATTCATTAGGTTTTGTGTTTAGTGAGTCAATTTCTTATGTTTTCCGTGAGGTTCGCTTGCTCAAATGGCCAGTTACAATCAATAATTTCGCTCTCGGCTTATAGCCGATGGTTTTACCTTTTTTTTTGGGCAGCTTGAGTGTAGCGTAAAGACCCTGAAAGTCAGGGTCTCGGCTTATAGCCGAGATCGGCTTATAGGTGAAGAAATACGGTAAGTATTGCCATTATTGTTTCTGTTTTTGAATACTAATTAATAAATATCAAAGATAATGGTACCCTCATGTTGTCGTTCTGTTTGTTGGTGTCACCAGTGAGGCTGGTTCAGGTGGAGCATGGAAGAAATACAACTGTAAACAAAAGACAGTTTAGTATGACCACCTACGTTAAAGTAAAAAGAAAACAGATCTCAGGCTGAGCTATTCAAACATGTTTCTCTTTAAATTGAATAAACAAATCTTACCTTAAATCCAACAGCCAAAAGGCCATGCAGGAGAAATATGACTGCAAGAAGAATGCCAGCTATCTAAACAGAGCAGATTTGAAAAAAGAGTAAGCGAATGATCTGGCCATGGAACCAGAAATTGCAGAAAACACGTAAGAAAATAAAAGGCTAGTCACAGAAACCAGAGTTGCTGGTAAATATTCTCACTACTTACCTTCTTGTCATCATCTTCAACTGCTGGCCAAAATGTTAACAACAGTACAGCACCTATAAAATTATTGCTGTGGTTATTATACAACCGCCCAAAAAGAAATAACATTGTTTCATTTAAAATGCTATATAATAATAATAATAATAATAATAATAATAACTTTATTTCTATAGCAGTATATACAAAAGCTCTATATCGCTTTACAATCTAATAAATATCTAACTAAATATCTAACTAGATTAATATATAAATCTAATAGATTAACTAGCTAAATATCTAACTAGATTTTTCCTTACCTGAGAGAATCATTCCTATCATGACAAGAAACCACCTTAACCATTCCAATGGGACAACCCATAACACCTGAGGGGAAAAATATTAATATTATCCACTATTAAAATATTTTGAACAGCCAGTCAGTCTGTCCACCACTAAGACAGGTTTTCTTTGCAGAAAATTTATTCATCTGCCTATTACACATGAAAAAATTCTAGTAATGTTAAACCCTCAAACTTGCAATAATGACACAAAATATTTTCTCCCAACTATATCACTGCAATATCAAGTGTACAGGCAACGATAATAACGAAAAAAAAAAAACATCAACAAAACATCATCAGAACTGACGGTGCGAGTGATTATTATCCAACTGTGCCTTGTAGAGTACAAATAACACCTGAGATGAGTACAAATATCATGCAATATTTGTACTCCAGAAATATCCGTGAAATTTGCCCGCACTGAAATAACAATTTGGTGCGTTGGATAATAAATCTCTTATTAGATGTCTTTTCATGTAGTATCGCTGAGTTATTTTACTCATTGTTTGTATTGTTACTCGCCCTACAGGCTCATCAAAAATACAGCACAACTCGTAAAAATACTCAGCAATACTACACAAGAAAATGTCTAATAAGATATATTGATTGCAGACAGTGAAAACTTTGCCATCAAGATCTTGGAAGTGAAAGAGTTTAAAAGTTTTGGATAGATCTTGTTATCTGTCTATTTCTCTACCTAACAATTGTCATTTCTTTCTAACAACTTACTGATATTGGGACATAAATGGACAAGGAATAACCATAAACACAGAGTATCTCTAGAAAGGAATATCCTGCATTGCTTCTTCTCCAAAGAAGAACTCCCCAAAGAGCTGTTGGTATAAGGAAGGCATATGTGTAGATGGCAGCTGCAGCCAGAGTAACTGTCATGGATGAAAATTTGATGGCAGTAATTACTGAACATGGTTTCATACACGTAAAAAGGCTCACATTTTAGAAACATTGTGAAGAAGAATAATCTTACCAGGAGAGATATTGGAAAAGAATTATGCGGAAAAGCTGGGTTAAAAGATTCTCCACATCCACAGAACAGGTGATGGGAATAAAAGAATTATTGAAATTGACGTAAACCTTTGTGGAAATCATACACCCACTTATGTTCTCCACTGTTGATCAGATAGCTTGCCAGGTTACCAGATATTGCTGTGGTAAATACAAGTGTTGCACAAACCCAGAAGGGACCTAAAATTAAAGCAATAACAATAACTGGAATAATTTTCAAAACATTCTATTTAATGTACCAACACTGTAAAAAAAAAAAAAAAAAAAAATAGATATATATGGGTAGAGTAACAATCATACTCTACCATAAAGATCAGGATTTGGACGAATGAAAGATACAAGGTAGTTTTTCTTGTAGACTGGTACCATTGATCCAATAATCCTCCTAAGGACCTAAAAAACAAACAAACTTGGTTTTAGAGGCTTAGGGCCACAAATTCCCACTGAACAATCCAAGAAGAACTTGAATGTTTCAGAGATGAAAATTGATCACTCAATTTCTTTGAAAACAGTTCATTTTATGCAACCTTCTTTTAAAACATAGTAATGGAAAAACACTGTCAGTATCATTTAAAACTTCATGGTTTCAATGTGTAATCATCTTACCTGGTATGTATCAACATCAAAGAAGGTTTGGTAATATTCAAATGTCCAGAAGGGTGGTTGTTTTCGCTGTCCCGCTAAAAGCTAAAACATATTAATTAATATAACTGAAAATCAGTGTAACTGAAAATGTTGCCAGGGAAGTGGCATCACATGAAAACAATTATTGTAATAATTTTTCATGATAAAAACTCATTCATACCAGAGAAATTCTGTTTTGACAAAAGCATTTTTTTTACCAGTCAGGGCTTGACACCAAGGGTACCCAACTAGCCATGGACTAGTAGAAATTAAGTTTTGGCAAGTGGCTTTCGATTTTTACTGGCCAGTTTTGCTAGTAATCAAACTGAAATTGTTGTAACATCTAAGTTGTCACTGGCCACTTGGCTAGTAAGTTAAAAAGTTGCTGTCAAGCCATGCCAGTACCAGCAAGGCTGTGCTCTAAGGAAAATTGAATGGAGCCCAGTGCTCTGAAACTATGAAATCCAGGATGCCCAGCATATGCTTTGTATGAAAAAGCTAAAATTCCTGAGCCGCCCAAGAGCAAACATAAGGTGCCAGGGGCCACCAGGCACTGCTTGACCACAGCCTTGACCAGTAAATATTATTAAACTTTAATAGTTATTCACTCCCCACTTTCATATATAAGCAGTTAAAAAAATCACATTGAGAAAAACTGAAGTTAGAAAATAAACAAGCAGCATGAAATTAAACTAAACTATGCAAACCTCTGTTTTATCTTCTTCATCATCTGAAAAATAGCAAAGTGAATGAATGATTCAGCAACTGCTTAATTTTCAAAGCAGAGAAAGATGATGTATTTATAATTGAACATTCATTCTTATGACTTCTGTATGTAGTCACTCCCATTTCATATTTTTAAAATTCAGCTTTACACTGCTGGTCTTTTCAGATGATGAATTTAACTAATTACAAATCACCTAAAAAGGCTTGATGATCTGCTGTGCTTGGTTGTTTTCCAACAGCTTTGGAGCATTTGGATCTTTACTGTTCTGATGATACACTCCCTTGGCAGTCTAGCTGCCAATGTTCTGACTTTCAATTCTTCCCATTATTACTCTTAATTGGAGCATCTTACAGACAACCAACATCAAATGCATAGAAAATGAAATTTTGACCTCCTTATCAACAGAAATATATGGATATCAGAATTTTCCTATCTTGAATCCCATCCAGTCTGGTCCATTGACACACAAGATGCACAGGATACATTGATTGGTTATTATTCCTACTTCAAACAGAATATGTATTAAAGAACTAACCATCAGAGAGGTCCTCTAGTGATTGTGTTTTGAGATTAGCAGGGACTGTTCTTCCAGGTTCTTCACCAATGTTACCAACAGCGTTAAGATTATTTATATCATCTACTTTGGTAAAATCTGAAAGAAAAATGCTTCCGGTTAACTCCAGCAACAAACTGCACAAAAAATAATGATGTATTTGCAGGGGTATGAGTAATTTGCTCAGCACCATATGTGTAAATGACTCATCAAATAGGGTAACAAAAATGACACTGTGCAGGCCAGTGATACCTTTACTCTATAATTATTCTGAATATTGTGTATAGCTATTATTGGACAAGTGATCTAATAAATTCAAACCTTGGAATGTGAAGTCTTCGCTAGCTTCCCCTCCATCCTCCATCTACAAAAAGAATTCATACCTCTAACCCTTTTATTAACTACTATTAAACTATGATTTAAAACAAAATTCTTCACAAAAGGCTTCCTCTTTGTAAAATTCAGCAATTGGTATTATAAGCAACATATGGCCATCTGTGGTCTTTCCTTACACTTAGGTAGCACGGAAAGCCGTAAAACTCTTGAGCAAAAGCTGATCTTTCAAACCAGCAGTCTAAATCCCAAAGGGATCAACGAACGCTTTTCATTCCACTAATTTACTCGTGTTCCATTTTCTGCCTTTAAAAGCACACACAACCTGCAATTCCTCTATTCGCTCCGACGAAGGGCTAATGCTCGAAGCGTCAGCTTGTGTAATCGTTACGGTGACCAATTTACCATTTCAACTTTGTTGATATATCCAAATTAATTGGTATTATAATCGAGCCCTATACCTACAGATCACTGATTTGATTAAGTTTTTGTGACACAAGCTGAACCCCTTCACAGTTAACACATACAAACTCTGTGACTACCATCGTTAGTTTAATTAAATCAAAATTAACCACAGGTAGGATTCCAAGAGCTACTTTAATAATAATTCAGGATAATGCGAGGGGATAACAAAAAAATTAAATAATATCATCGAGCACTATGGAGTCTAGCTCAGGCAGTCTGGAAATAAACTGGATTAGGTTTTAATGAATTTAAAAAATATTTTTCGTTTTGATATCGAAGCTAGAGAATTGTAGAAACACATAATTACTGTTTCCTATTTCTGAAGTCTAATTCTTAAAGAAAAGTTAGGGAACAAACTATTTTACCTTCACGTCAACGAGGCCAACCTCATCATCACTCTCCGCCATTTTTGCTTTTTTGTGCATGCGTGGAGGGGCATGAGCTTTACAATGAAACCGCTGATAAATTTATTGTGGACACTTTTTCGAAGTAATCCAGGCTACCTCGGCTACCTCTCCACGTGAGGAACACTTTTTAAATAATCGATAATTTAATTATTTTTATTTTCAATCTTTTACCACGTTGAAAATGATAATTCCAAGTGTATATCTGAAAGCAGGGACTCTAGTGGATCCAAAGGATGGAAAAAATGTTGAAGATGTGGCAGGCTGCCTCGATACAATTTCTTTGTGCCCAGAGTTTACCATAGTGTACCTTGATAAACTCCAGGAAACAAAAGAATTTGGGAAGAAAGCTATGCTTATAACCTCCTGCTGCGTGGAAATTGAAGTGAACTCTGAGGATGAGGTGTTAGATTTACTAGATACTGGTGCAAACCGTGTCATCCTTAACAGAGATCGCCTACTGCATGACTGGGGAGAATTTTTACCCAGAGAAAGAATTGTCTGCAAGTTACCTTATGAAAATTGCTTTATCGCAGAATTGGCCAAAGAAATCAATGACCTAAAACACAGATCTTGCACCTTTCTTTTGTGTCCACAAAAAGCCTCCCTTGCTGATGAAACATGCCTTGTTGAGTCCATAAAAGAACTTAAGACCCACTTGGGTGGCGATGTGAAACTCATAATATCAATCAGTGGGGTGATTTTGTGCTCAACCATCTCTCAGCTTCACTTCCTCGGGGTTCAGCTTCAACTAAGTACAACTTGGTTACTAAACGAACTCAGTCTTGGAGAGATTATTGCATCCTGTCTGAAAAGTGACCGATCTGATGGACTTTACCCAACTCTTGTGGTAAGTTTCACAGAAATGTGACATGGGCTTCCTATATAGAGGTTTCTTAGGTGTATGTTTAGAAAAGAGATGTTGTTTATATCGGGAAAACAACATGAAATACAACCAAATGCTAGTAAGATGCAAGTTTAGGATCTCACCCCAGCCCTCCCCACTTCCATTCACCACTTCTAAAGAAAAAATCTTGTCTACACCCCTCAGTGTAATCAATCAGAGCTTGTCAAGGGAGGTGGTGGCAGGGAGGGAGGGGAGGGGAGGGGAGGGCAGATGTTTGAAGTGGCAGATAAGGTACAAGAAGTAAAAGTAAGATGACTCATGTGAAAGAGCTTGAAACTGATAAGGCAGAGGGCTGGGACTCAATGTGTGACAGGGCTCAGATATTTTCATTTTCCTTTACTTGTGAGTGAATTTAGCATTATTTCTTTCATTTTTCCTTAACTGTACTATTTTTTTGTTGTTGTTTTCACTCTCAGACAGATGAGCATAACATTGCATTAGGATTGTGTTACTCAAGTTCTGAGAGTATCCAAGAAGCAGTGAAAACTAAGAAAGGGGTTTATTTTTCAAGAAAAAGGGGACTATGGAGGAAAGGAGAAACATCAGGAAATCAACAGGTGAAATGTTTGAGTATGAAAAAAAAGTGACGTTTAAGTCTGACTTGGTAAAGAAAGTACATTCTTACCTCTAAGTCTTCTTTTTGAAAGTTGAAGAAAGCAAACTGTGGAGCTAACTTCCTTTTTCCTACACACAGAATCTTAGGCTTGGATTTCATTTTCATATACAACTTTTTTGCAGGATTTGTTGCGAATTTATTTAGACTGCGATTGTGATACCCTAAAGTTTGTTGTGCGTCAACTTGGTCAAGGATTCTGCCACCTTAACACATGGACTTGCTTTGGAGCTAACAATGGTTTACCATCACTTATGAATATATTAAGATCTCGCAAAGAGTCAGCACCTCCAGGATCATACACAAGTCGCTTGTACAATGATAATAAACTGCTGCATGCTAAGATTCGTGAAGAGGCAGAGGAATTGTGTGAATCAGAAACAAAAGAAGAGATTACTTGGGAAGCAGCTGATGTTTTGTATTTTACACTAGTAAAATGTGCCAAGGCAGGTGGGTAAAAAGCTGTGTCTGTTGTTTGGGTGAAGATGAGAAAAGATAATTGTTTAGGTATATTTTAAGGGATTGTTCATGTTAAGGAGGGCCTGATATCTGGAGGGGGACAGTTTAAAGACATTTTAGGAAATGTTGGTTCAGGAGAGGAAAGTCTGACCACAGAGTGAAGACACCATTATCATAATAGTAATGGTGATGGTAAAATTGTTGACCAAGATAATGACTTACTTTAGAGCTTTATGTTAATTTAAAACTGAGAACTAGACTTTCTTGCAATACCTGTTTTATAGGAGTTTCTCTGAGTGATATTGAAAAGGTTCTTGATCAAAGGTCACTGAAGGTTAGACGACGTCCTGGTAATGCCAAACCTGGCAAAATCTCTTCCTGTAATGGCCGCCCTGTAACTGTGGAAAGGGAACATGCTCCTGCCCAGGCTGACTCAGCCATGGTCAGTGTTCAAAACTCTGTTTTAAGAAGCTTTGATTTTGAGCTTCTTAGTGATAAGGAATTACACGATCTTTGTAAACGTCCTGCAGTGGTTGATAACGAGAAACTAGAGGCTGTTGTAAAACCAATCTTGACCAATGTGCGAAACAATGGAGACAAGGCTTTACTGGAATTAACAGAAAGGTTTGATAAAGCTAAGTTGAGCAGTCCTGTGATCAACATGTCTGCCACAGATGAACCAGTCCTTGATAAAGAGGTAAAGGATGCAATTGATTTGGCTTACAACAACATCTTCAAGTTCCACAAGGCACAACTTGACCTGGAGCCTCTTGTGATAGAAACTTGCAAGGGTGTGGTTTGCTCTCGGCATGTTAGACCCATTGAAAGAGTGAGTGAACCTTCAAAATTTTATTGTGAGGTTAAAATTAATTGTCTGTTATGGTGTGCATAAGTATGTTTTGTATTGTAGCAATCAATTTTGTGAATCAACTGAAGGGGATCTTGATTTTCTTAGTTCTTGTTTCTTCTTATTTCATTTTTGTGAGACAAACAGAAAGGCTTCAGTCTTCAATTTTTTTTTTAATTTTTGAATGAAAGACGTACTGTCAAGGGTCATGTACTACCAGTCCTAACATACTTTGGCAGTGTAGGGCTCTTGTTTGACATCTGTGTTTCTTGTAGGTTGGCCTGTATGTCCCAGGTGGTAGTGCTGTTTTGCCATCAACAGCACTTATGCTGGGTATTCCAGCCCAGGTGGCAGGATGCAAAGAGGTTATTTTGGCCACCCCACCCAAACAGGATGGTTCAGTTTCTCTTGAAATCCTTTACATTGCAAGAAAAGTTGGTGTTTCCAAAATATTATTAGCAGGTAAATCATTGGCCATGTAAAGTAAAATATATATATTTTTTATTGAATACCTCATAAGTTTTTTTTTTTTCTATTTTGAGAGACACCATCACCTAGTTTCTCCTGACAGTAATACTGGGGTACTGCTAAATTAAACGATGAGACCATGAGAATAAAGGAAATGATTGCCAACCTAAATAAGAAGCATTTACTGTTTAATGAATTCTCCAAAGGAAATGTACAATCACGTCTATAGAAAAGGATGGAGAATATAAACATTGGTGTTAGGGTGGAAAGGGATAAATAATTGAGCTCAGGGCCAAAGGAAATCAAAACATTTTATTTGTTTTGTTTTTTTTTTTATTCAGGTGGGGCTCAAGCAGTGGCAGCAATGGCTTATGGAACAGAAAGTGTTCCAAAGGTGGACAAACTGTGTGGTCCAGGAAACTCATTTGTTACTATGGCTAAAATGTTGGTGCAGAATGACAGTTCAGCTTGTGTCAGCATTGATATGCCTGCAGGACCATCAGAAGTTATGGTATGAAAAGTTGAATCAATGCAGTTCTCTTATCTTGAAGCCAATAAGGATTTTCCAGACTTCAAAATTTCTAGAAAGTAAGGTCTAACCCCAAGTTGTAGAGGCTGGTCAGCACATTTTAGGAGCCTTGGTTGGGCTTTTCAGCAGTGGAGTCCTACACCAGGGTCTTAATGGGAATTTAAAAGCTCACCAGGATATTTTATAATTGAATTATAGTTATGATCATTCTAGATAATTAGTTTCTTAAATAAGATGGTTGGTGGGAGAGTGGAGGGGGGAGGGCAGAGGGGGAAGGGGGGTGAGAAAGGGAGTTTGTTTGGGAAGGATGGGTTTGTGTGTCACACCCAGAGTAGAATCTGTAGTACACAGCGGTTAAAATGAAATCGGTTTTATTCACGTACCTAAGAGAACTAATTAAATAATTAAACACATGCTGTATATATGCAGGTCTCAAGGGTATTACATCACACATCACGCATCACATTACATCGCGCATATTACATGCTCATTGGCATCCGATACACTACATTCCCTCCTTTCCTAAATGCTCAGCATACGAATCGAAGCCTTTAAATTAAACTAGTCGCTCGATAAAAGGACAAGAAGTTGAAGATATTCAGTTCCTTTCATATTCAGTTCATATTCAGTTTATATGGCTTTATAACGAGCGGGCGGTCTTACAGTCCGGGTCAATCTCCGAACGGGCTTTCCCACTCTGGTATTTTCATTGTCTGGGAAATGCCTAGGTTGTTCTTGAGAATCTTCAGATGTTCCAGGAATCTCTTTTGGCATCGGTACGACTGCCGTCTCTGACATTTTGCTTGCCCCTGGGTCATCCACCCATACTGCAGAACCTGCCTGTACCACTTGGTCTTCATTGCCATTGGATAAATCTCCGTGCTCGTTCTACTTCTTTACAAACACAGTGTTTCTTTTCAGTTCAATGCCAGTCTCGTTCCTAAGCGTTACCTCTGACCCCGTCTTATGAACAACCTTAAAGGGATCAGGGTTAAAGTTGGGAGACAGCTTGTTGGTTTTCTCTGCTTTCACAAGAACTGTGTCGCCAACACTTATGCTTTTGGGCGTGGTACCCCTCTTAAGGTCAGCGTAAGCTTTTCCCTTTAATTTACTTGACCAATCTTGCTCTTGCACTTCCTCGCCTGGCACACCAACTGTTTCTCTCTTTGGCTCTGGCAGCTTGGATCTCATTTCACGACCAAACATCATATAACAGGGTGTAGTCCCTGTTGTCGTTTGCGGAGTGGATCTGTAGGACGTCAACCATACTAGCAACTCAGTTCTCCAGTTCCTTCCTTCCAAATGTGCGATCTGTATGCATTTCAGTAATGAGCGATTCTGGCGTTCCACCTCTCCATTGGCTTGTGGCCACAATGGAGTCGTTTTCCGGTGTTCAATACCATTCGTACGTAAAAAGGCTTGAAACTCTTCATACACGAATTGGGGGCCATTATCTGTCCTTAGCAAGAATGGAAAACCGAACCTTGCAAACATGGGTGCAAGTGCTTTGATGACCTTGGAACTTGTCATAGACTTCATTATAGCAGCTCTAGGAATTGACTATAGTAATTGACCACCACCAAAATACTCTCTCCTGTGGGTAGGGGTCCTAGTAGATCTCTCCACAGTCCTGCCAAGGGGCACTTGGAGGAAAAACACGAGACATTGGCTCTGGGGGGTCAAATCCAGAAGTGACCTGGCAGCCATGACAAACTCTACAAAACTTCTCAACATCTTTGTCCATTCTTGGCCACCAAACTTTACTGCGGAGACGATACTTCATTTTGACTATACCTTGGTGCCCTTTGTGTGCTAACTGCACCCTCTGTCGCGCAAGAGCCTGGGAACCACAATCCTTATGCCTCAAAGCAAGAGTTCACCATACAGACATAATTCGTCCTTGACCTGTGCATACGAGGGAAGTATACACTGGTCCCAGTTCCCTGTCTTAACACAGTTCTTCACCTGGGTCCATTCCTCGTCATGATAGGAAGCTTCCTCAATCTCTCTAGGTGATAGAGCAATGGGTACACAGTCCTCAACAATTGCTCTAACATAGTCGTACTCCTCTCCATGGTCCACGTGATCCGAGTTCAAGCGGGACAACGCATCTGCTATATTAGTCTTTCCTAGGCGGTACACTACTTAAAAATCGTACCCTTGTAGCCTTAAGACCAATCTCTCTATCCTGGCGCAAGGTCTCGAAGAACTGGAGTAGATATGCTCCAGAGGCTTGTGGTCGGTCTCCAACTCAAAGTCCTGTCCAGAAACATACATGTTAAACCGTTCACATGCCCAAACCAAGGCCAGCGCTTCCTTCTCCATTTGGCTGTAGCGCCGTTCGACGTCAGTTAAGCTCCTTGATGCGTACAACTCTCCACATGCCTCCCTGCTGCTGGGTGAGAACTGCCCCTAAGCCTACTGGGGATGCATCAGCAATGATTCGCGTTCTGCAGCCAACCTTAAAGCAAGCCAGTGTCTCCGCCTGGGTGATTAGACAATTTAGTTCCTCAAAAGCTGCTTGTTGCTCATTTCCCCAGTGAAACACGACGCCCTTCCTGGTCAACTCTTGAATAGGCTTTGCTATGGACGCTACGTCTGGCATGAACTTCGAAGAACACTGGACAATACCCATAAACGATCGTACTTCGTTTGCGTCTTTGGGAGGTCTTGCATCTCTAATAGCGGCTATCTTCTGTTCGCATGGATTTATACCATCACTAGTCAACTCATGGCCAAAGAACGTAAGCTTCAACAAACTAAACTGGCACCTGTCTCCATTCACCGTCAACCCCACTCCACTCAGCCTATCCAACACTGCAAAAAGACGCTTGTCATGTTCCTCCACGTCACCTCCATGAACAATAAGATCGTCCGCAATGTTGGCAACCCCAGCACAACCCCTTAACACGTCTCTGATGATTTGCTGATATTTTTCTGGTGCTGATGTCACCCCAAACATCAACCGCTTCAGACTTCCGAGATTCACACTTGATCCCCTTCTGCTTTAGTAATTCCCTGGTCCGCTGTCCCATAACATTACATGAAGCTCCCAAATCAATGAGAACATCTGGTACGTACACACCACCAATGATCAGCGTTACCAACGCACTTCTTTCTTCCCTGTGGTCATCTAACTGTTCCACTGAAAAGGCATAATCGGGTCTTGACTGATGACCTGGTGTTGCAAAATCTTTTTTGTCTTCTTCTCTGGGGACAGGTCCTCGAGTCACTAGATTTGCCTCTTGCCCTAGTCTTCTGCGTCCACATCCACCCTGACCAAATCCACCAGCACCTCTGCCACTCCAACCATGTCCAACTCTGCTATTCCTCGTTCCTTTGGATCCCGACTGGGCGCCGCCTCGCTGATGGAGTTGGGGGCATTTGACTTTGAAATGGCCTATCGTACCGCACTTCCCGCAAGTCTGACCTCATGCCGGGCACCTCCAATCCTGACTAAAGTGTCCATCCTGTCCGCAACTAAAGCACGTCTTCAATTTTCTGGGATTCTTGTTTCCATCCACTTTTCCACTCACTGCATTGACCCGGTCTACCTGGTCCGTGTTGTATTGTTTCAGTTGTCTATCAACTGCTTCTTGGGATCTCGCAACCCGCAACAAATCACCCAAAGTAACAGTCCCTTCCTTTTCCAGGAACTTCCAGCGCAAGTGGCTGGAGTAACACTTGTCTATGAGTTGATACCGAATGTAGTCGTCCTCGTTGGCGCCAAACTCACAAGTTGCTGCTTGCTGATGCAATCTGCACACAAACTAGTCCACAGTTCCTCCGCTCTCCTGGGAAATTTGTCTAAACAAATGCCTCTCAAAAGGAACGTTTGACTTGGGAACAAAATAGTTGTCAAGTACCTGAAGTGTTGCCTGAAAACTCACATCCTCGCCATCACCGGCTAATGTGAAATAAATTTCTTGAACATCCATACCAGCAACATGCTACAGAAGAGCTCGCTTTTGAGCGTCGTTCGAAACACCTTTCCCGTCACGTACAAATCAAACGCTCGCTTCCATCTCTTCCACAGCTGACTTAAAATGTGTGCCTCTCCCTTCGGATTAAATGGTTCCAATTCACTAAAGCAACTGAAGCCATTCCAGAACCATTAACAGAACTGCCAACAGCACTGCTTGTCGTTTCATCTGATCCACCATGTCCCGACATCTCTGAGATAAATCCCTGGCGAAATCACTTATGAATTCCCAGACGAAACTCCTGAAACCTTTGACAAAACCTCGAAATCCTTGAAGTCCTCTAAACCTTCAAAATTCTCAAAATCTTCAAAGTTCTCAAAATCCTCATCACCAATGTAGTACAAAGCGGTTAAAATGAAATCGGTTTTATTCACGTACCCAAGAGAACTAACTAAATAATTAAACACATGCTGTATATATGCGGGTCTTGAGGGTATTACATCACACATCACGCATCACATTACATCGCGCATATTACATGCTCGTTGGCATCCTATACGCTACAGAATCTGTACTCCATCCCTGGTGGCAAAACACCATCAGTATCTTATCTTTTCTCAAATGCCAGTAGTAATGGGTCAGTGATTTTATCACTTTAATTTTGAATGCTT
Organism: Stylophora pistillata; assembly: GCF_964205215.1. NCBI lineage: Eukaryota > Metazoa > Cnidaria > Anthozoa > Scleractinia > Pocilloporidae > Stylophora > Stylophora pistillata. The sequence continues at coordinate 256,998 of NC_142529.1, forward strand.
TTTACTTTTTGTGTCTTTGACTTAGTTCTATATAATTATGTTTTTTTTTTCTTTTCTAATCAATAGGTCATTGCTGACGAAAGTGGAGATCCATCATTTGTGGCAGCTGATCTGTTATCCCAGGCAGAGCATGGAACAGACAGTCAAGTGGTACTGGTGGCTGTTAATTTGAATGACAACCAGCTTGATGCAATTCAGGTGACTAGTTAATTATTTACTTTTTGTCAATATATTGCCAACATAGCCACTGTACTGGTTGAGATCACATCGTCATCATCAATTCTCATTTGTCAGATCCTTGATTGGTCGAAGATTTTGGTTTTAGATAAAGATGACAACTTCTTTTCTGAGTTATTTGGTTTTATCAATAGTTGATAATGTAAATTGGCCACCTTAAAGGTTTAAAAGCTGACATTTCAAGCATTTGCCCTTCGTCAGAGCAAATTGCTGATGATGAAGAGCTAATCTCGAAACATCAGCTTTTAAACAGTGGCCAATTTACTTTAGCAACCAAGGTGATAAACCCAAATTACCTTGTTCCCCCCCCCCCCCTACACAGCACCAGTTTCTTTAGAAACTTACCCCCTATATTCTTCCTGAGTGTTCTCATTACCTGTTTGATGGATATAAAGTGTGGATACTGTAGTGAGAATATACATGTCAGCCACTTTTTGGATTAATAGGATGGGGTGTTCTAGTGAGGGGGTAGAACATAGATTTGGTTTGGCAAATAAATGGTATTTATAAGATATCTAGTGCCGTGTTAATATATACTATATTTTGTTATTTTTTAGAGTCAAGTGGATGCTCAAGCAAAGAAACTTCCTCGTGAAAAAATTGTCAGAGAATCTCTATCAAAGAGCTTTGTAATGAAAGTGTCAAATATTAGTCAGGCTCTGTGCTTCAGTAACAAATATGCTCCAGAACATCTCATCATCAACACAAAGGTTTGCAGTGGAGCATTTCCTTCATCCCCTACTGTTGGAAGAAATTAGATGCTTTCCACTCTTATGGGTTAAAGGCTGGGTCAACAGGCGATAAGAGAAGTTTGAAAAGGCTGATGAATTTAGCAATCACAACCTTAGGGAAAATGATTGTTTTTTCCTTACTTTTTTTTTAATATTGTTGTTTTTTTGATTTGTAGAATGCTGAGGATTGTTTAAAAGATGTACAGAATGCAGGGTCTGTATTTCTTGGGCCATATTCCTCAGAGAGTTGTGGAGACTATGCAAGTGGTACAAACCACACCCTTCCAACATATGGCTATGCTCGCATGTACAGTGGTGTATCAACAGCATCATTCCAGAAACATATCACAGCCCAGCAGGTAACAAAGGAGGGTTTGGCTAACATTGGGCAAGCAGTAGCTACACTTGCTGCAGTGGAGAAACTTGATGCTCACCGTAATGCAATTTTGATCAGGCAGAAACAGATAAATGGCTCATTGTAGAAAATTCTAGTGTCATAAGAGAGTGACAGTATGCAGTGGCGGATCCAGGGGAGGGTCCGGGGGGTCCGGACCCGCTACCAGACCTGATGATTGCAACTTTGAGACTGAAACACTTACATACAAGTGAGGATTGTATATCACTTTTAACTGGCTGATCTTTTTTAATTAATTTAAGTAAGTGGTAAGCAGCCAAGGAACTTATAACATGCAACTGTGAGTGGTGGGAGGGGGTGTGGGGGAGAAGTAATTTGCCTCAAAAGAGTCCAACAGTCCTTTCTGAACCAAAGTTTGGACCCCCCCAATCAAAAATTCCTGGATCCGCCTCTGGTATGAACTGTCAAAATTAAAACATTGAAACTAAGAAAGTATTTGCTAATGAGTTAAAGGCTTAAAGCTTTACAAACCATTGAGGAACATTGGAAGAAAAGAGTGTAATAGTCTACTGACTTAATTGTAAATGTCAGTTGGAGTTGAAAATTCTAATCTTAAAAGACAAACATATGGTGTGATGAACATAATTATGTTATTTATGGGAGCATATTTATGTGAAGGAGTTAACAAATTTTGTGGCCAAAGCTTCTTGTTTCATCCATGGAAGGAGTTCTGTCTTCCCTACATGGTATTGACATTTGTTTAAGGCAGTTTGTTTGAGGGGATGAGTGAAAAAGCAGGCCAAGTTAGAGAAACCTGCCACTTACCCCACTCATTTGTGTGTACATTAACTTACTAATAGCTCAGTAGAGGTAACATTGGTTAAGTTATTCAAAGAGCTGAACTGAAACATTAGTCATCACTTAATTAATTGATAAAACTGTGGTGTTGCTTCAGTAGGGGGTATTAGATGATAATTTGGTTTTATCAACTGAGTTGACAAATATAACTGGCCACCATAACAAGTATCTTTGGCTGACATCAGCAATTTAGATTATCAACTCAGTTAATAGTCATCACCAATCTGAATCATGATAGACAGCTTCTTGTAATAGTCTTTCCATGCTGCATTGTGTCAATTTTGTCATTTTGGTAAAACACAACATAAGTTAGGGTGTCTGCAATGAAGGAACTTCAATTGTTAGTGTCGTGTAGTGCCACATCCTTCAGCTCTTCAAAAGTAGTGTGGGCCACTCAAGTAAGACTTGCAAGGTGTGCAGAAATGGGTTATCACACATAGGCATCTTATAGTGCAGATTTTATTTGCAGATTTTTTTCCATTATACATGACATCAGGTTATCACTGGCAGAGGATTTAAGTATTTATGTAACAGTGTTATTTTTAGCAGTCCTCGTAGAATGTGTTTCATCAGTGTAGCAACTATAAGGTGCTATTACAGCTACTGTAACAGCATTATTGTATTTTTGTGACACTGAAAATTGCCTTCTTAAAGCACCGGACAGCTTTCAGCAAGAAGCAAAAATTAATACTGAAGATCTGAAAATAAAACAACTGCACAAAAACTTTGCTTTGTTGTAAATTTGGTGCTACAATGAGTTATGAAAACCCAAATTACCTTTAGTTAGTTCATGGCTCTCCTGGGATGGACTTGTGGAAGTCCTCATCACTCAGCCACAAGCCCCAGTCTCCACACTTTTTTAAAAGTGGAGAAAGGAATGGAAATAGTGTGCTAAGGAAGGGAACAGTTGGGGATTGGGGTACTCAGATCAGAGGTGACAAAGACTGGCCTAATAGTTATATTAATCACTAAACACTTAAATTAAAGCAACTAAAATACTACAGACTGATAAACTTTTGCATGCGAGTTTCTTAACATTCCAATCACTTACTTTGGTTTTGTCAACCAAGTCAACAATGTACACTGACAACCGTCAAGAGTTTCTAAAACTGACATTGCAATGTTAGCCCTTTGGCTTCAATTTTATTAGGGAGCAACTGCAATGTGCACACCCACACCAACTGAATGACAGCTAAGAAAAGAATAAGTGTTACACAGTCGTTGCACACACCATTTTAAATACTAAAAGTGCTTAAAAAAATTACTTATAGGAATTTTTTTTCTAATATAGGACATACTTTGAAACTTGACAACTGGTGGTAAAATTGTGAGGTTGAGAATTCTGTAAAAATATTCAACACCACTTCAGCAAAGAATGAAGTGGAATACATTTTTGTGTTCAATTAGATTTCTCAAGAAGACAGATTGGATTCTTATGAACCATTTCAAGGTCCACTTTGTGTCCTATTAAATCCCTGATGTTTGAAATCTTGTACTTGATCATGGTTGGCCTACAGTGAATCAAAAATAAATAGTAATCAACTGATATTCTGAGGACTAACCTTAAAGTTTTCACTCCCAAGGGGATCAAGACATAACTTCTCACAATAAGAAATAACTATTTGACTAAGAGGCGTCTAAAAACAGACAAAACTTTTAACCACAGGGTTTTGACATCATCATGATGAAAAACCAAATTCTGTACATTTATTTACGAGGAAATGTTGAAAAACCAATGGGGAGAACAACTGTGACATATCAAATATTGGAAACTACCAAGTGAACTGGTACTTTCCCTAAGCAACATGACTGTTTAACACTCCTACATAATGAGGAATTTTTTAAGCCTTAAACTCCCAGAAGTGAAGAACATGCAACCTCTCCATACAATATCCTTACATTATCCAGCAAACAAGCTACGAGAATACTCAAATTTATTACACGACTCGGGCAGTCAGAGGGCCAATAACTAAAATCAACCAATCAAAATGCTCTATTGCCTGTCAATATTCTCCAAGTATTGGACCGGACACTGTCCCAAATGGCCCCGAATGACACCGTTCTTGTGTCCCTTTGAACTTCAGTAGTATAATAAATCTCTTATTAACCAAGCTTGCTCGGGACTGTACTGGAAGAATATCGGCCCTCTGTCTTTTTTGTATGGACCTCGCTGCACTCAGTCCGTACTGTCAAGACCTCAGGCCGATATTCTCCCAGTACGGCCCTCGCGCTTGGTTAACAAGATATATGTACTGTATAAGGTAGAAATTGTTACCTTGATCTTGTACCCATTCTACTTTACAAGGAAATGTGTAGCAGCTGGAGGGGACAATTAACAACCAGATCCTGGGAGTTAAAGGGCTAAATCCCTCCAGATGCAGCCTCACTGCAATGCCAATAAAACTCACTGAACATTCACCTTTCCAAAGAGAGTCCCCAAGCAATAACAGACACATCTTTTGGTAAGCCCATTGGGAGTAACATTTCAGGTCTGAACACTCCTGAATTGCCAACTTCAACCCACTTCTTGAGGCCTGAAAATGTTTAAATTGTTACTTGCAATGCACGGTAAATCAATCATTAAAACCTTTATAACCGCATGAACAGTGTTGATTATGGAAAGTGTTTATCAGACAAGAAAAACAATTGTTGGGATTGACATAAAGGAAGCCAACTTTCTACACTGTTATAAAAGAATGATTCTGGTTAGCTGATTTTGAATTCCAATTTAGCTTTAATTGCATATTATATATAATGAAATCTAATGGGGCAAAAATTTTATTTGATGAGTACCTTCGTGGTAACTGAAAACTTCCATGCTTGGCTCTGTATAAGGATTGTATGCTGGCTTGAATCTTAACTTTGTAATACCTGTGGGATTGAAAAAAAATATATTGATGCATGAATTGTATCTCTATTTCAACAACATGATACCCAAAACATTTTCTGCTTCATAAATCCCCTTTAACCATTGGGACAACAATATCATAAGTTGTTACACTTCGAATACAACTTACCTAGCTTCTTGAAAAACTCATAGAGCACTCCAATCAAATCCCCAAGTGTCAGATTATAATCTGCCACAACACCTTCAATCTGATGAAACTCTGCTAAGTGAGTGGCATCTAAGGTCTCATTTCGAAACACTCGATCAATTGAAAAATACTTAGCTGGTGTGAATTTCTCCTGGAAGAAGAACATAGTTCAGTTGACTTCTATGTTAAAATCATCATGGTGACCACAAAAGAATGAGAACACAAGAGTTAATGATATTCAAAGAACTAACAAAAGATCTTTGGTGTCCATCTATGAGGCTAAAAATGATAAATAATTCAAAATGAGCTTAATTAAAATATTGCTGAGAACCTGTTGAGCCAGTTTGTACAGCATCCTTGCACTAACAGCAGTTGTATGAGTTCTGAGAATGTTCTTTTTGGCTTCTTCAAGTTTCCACTCATATTTATATCTACAAAATTAATCACATTTACCTCATGTCTGTCAGCCCAAGAAAATAAAAAGTTACAGGAAATGTGGCTGTTAGTCTTTCAATCAAAGCTATTACAGTAGCTTTTCCAATATCTTTACAACTGCATTGCAGAAAAGTGCATCAATCACTGGTTGATTTAAAACTCAAAGAAATGTTTCTTGGATGGCAAAGTATAAATTAAATTGTGTAAAAAAATAAGTTCCTACCCCTGTGATCCATGTCCTCCAGATTCATGCATGTTTTTCACTTTTTCAATATAAGACTCAGGCATTTCCTTTAGCTTGGCATATTTTGGTTCTAAAAGCAGAAGAAAATATTAGAAGAACTGAATGGACAATTTATTGGCAAATGCTGCTATCAGTATTCACCAACCTGCCATAAAAAAGGTGTCATGTGCATCCCTGGCTGGGTGCTGTTGAGGCTGAAACAATGAATCAAAATTCCAGAAGGAGCTCTCCACAAAGTTGTTTGTAGGCATTTCTGTAAACCTAAAAAAGATCAACCATTCCTCAGTCATTTGTAGTCTTTATCTTTCTCCACTACAATTAAATTGACCCCAATTAAAGTATTGAGAGAAAAACAGCACAGATGAATCAGTTTTGGAAAGTTGGAAGTTCTCTACTGACCCCATTTCTAAGAAGATTTGTCTGAACTGTGCTCTAACTTTCATCAAAGGATGAAGATGTCCTGATGTTGGTACGATTCCTTGTGCATCAAAATTGTATGGCTTGAATTGCTTCTCTTTCCAAGAACCACTAGAAGTTAACACAGATAAATATATTTATAATTCACCAAATAAAAAAAAAATGCACTGATAAGCAAGTTGATATCATAAGTCACTATAAAGAATCATTCTGATTGAATTTTATTTCAATCTCTAATCAAATTTTTCTTGTTTACATTAATTTTGAAAGAATGAAACTTCACATAATATTCAAGAAATCAACCTTGCAAGCATGTCTGCTGTCAAATCAGCTTCTAGTTTTGTTGGTGATGTGGTAAATTCAGTGCCTTTGGTCACATAAAAGCTCTTGATGACCCTGTAGAAAAAGTTAAAATTGCTAGACATTTTAAAAACAAAACACAATAGGAAATTGATTTAAATGAATACCCTGCACTTGTGAATGAATTAAAACTGGCATTCTGGGTGAAGTGAACTTTCACATTGTGTAACTGGCTCTTGTGTTTCATATATCCCACTCAAAAACAAACAAACTTAATATGACCTATAGGTCCTGCAGAGTACAAAGAGGATCAACCCAGAGAGGGCAATGTACCTTTTAATAATTAGTGATTATCTCAACTTAAGCTTGGTAGAATCTGTTCACTATATGCACTCACTGTGTCTTGATTAGCTTCCTTTTCTTGAATTCCTTCATCTTTACATCGGGGATGTCTGAAAGCTGCTGATCCCTGATTTTTATGAGTGCCAGTTGGACATCATCTTTTACATCCTCGGCCTTCAATATCAAACATATTTTCAAAAGTTAAATTGGAGAGGTAAAGCCTAAAAAAAAAAAAAAACAAGAATTTTTCCTGTATTTGCCAAAGCTATTGCACTTCACCTCTCAGTTCACAAAAGAATTTTGAGACAATAAGTGTTACCCCCACCGGATTTAGATTTAACTTCCTCAGATGAAATACAAATGAATTGATCCTTGTAGATCCCTGATTTGAGGTGTACTTTCTAAAAGAGAAGATCAGGATATATATCTTATTAACCAAGCAAGAGGGCTGTACTGGGAGAATAATCAGCCAGAGGTCTTGACAGTGCAGACCGAGCGCAGCGAGGTCCATACAAAAAAGACCGAGGGCCGATATTATTCCAGTACGGTCCTGAGCAAGCTTGGTTAAAAGAGATTTATTATACAACTGAAGTTCAAAGGGACTCAAGTGCGGTATCATTCGGGACCATTCAGGACAGTGCCCGGTCCAATACTTAGAGAATATTGGACTGGCAATAGAGCATTTTGATTGGTTGATTTTAGTTATTGGCCCTCTGACTGCCCAAGTCGTGTAAAAATACTCCAAATTGTTCCAAGCAATTGATTCTCACCTTCCTCATAACCCTGGGTCCTCCCTCAGCATTCTTGTTCAGCTGAAGCCATCCAGCTGACATAGCTTTACTAAAACCAACGTTAGCATGTGGACCAAGCTTCTGTTAATACAAAACAATCAAACAACAGTGATGTAATGGAACTGATGTCTTGATTCTACTGGGAAGAGGATTCAGCCCTGCAAAATGATGTGATGATTTTAGGACAATCATGTACCTATCCTTGCACACTTAACTTCCTGTAAGTACCTTTTACCCTATATCTATCATTGCAGGTGTATTCAGAGATGTCACATGAAAACAGAGGCAGGCTTCTACCATAGCCATCTGTGGTTATGGTGTAATTAATCATGGGAACCACCCTCCCCCCCTCCCATTGTCAAAAGGAAGGTGGACCTTGCCCACCTGTCCTACTCTTAGAACCCAATTGGAGTTTTATCAACTCAAAGGAAATAGAGAAGGTTTCCTTGGTTAGGAGCATACTAGAAAAAATAAAAAATAAATACCTCAGAAAAGTCTCTGAAATAGAATGTCTTATACCTTTATTTCCGCTTGAGGTAATCCCTCGGGTGGAACAGCTTTGAACACAAGAAACTCATGGCTTCCTTTCTCTACAACTTCACTTCCTTCGTCTGTCAGCACCCAGCCTTCTGCTTGTCGTTGTTCAACATTTACCACCTTTAAAACCACCCGAAAAACTGAATATGTTAAAGTGTTTATTATTATTTATTCTTTATTTCTTTATTACTATTGTTTGTGTCATACAAGTGAATTCCTAAGATTGGCCAAAGCCAGAGGTTTAAATGGCTCATGGTCAGAGACAAAGACTAATTTTTCAAAGAACAATAGACTAATCTAAGGTATTCTAATCTAATCTAATCTAATCTAATCTAATCTAATCTAGGTAATAAACAATAATCGGGGTATATTAGAAGTTCAGTATAATGTTCACAAATTTACAAAGAGCAGTAGATTAATCTAAGTAGTAAACAATAGTCCGGGTATATCAGAGGTTCAGTATAATATTCAATTTTGGTAGCTAAATTACAAATAAAATTTCCCTGATGCACAGGGAACACACTTACATCCCCAAGAGCATGGATGCTCTTTATACTTCCAACAATAGATTGATGATCTTTCCCAAGTTCTTTGGAAAATTCGAAAGTCTCGATACTCCCTCGCTCTTCCACAGCGTCCAATACCAGTCTCTCCAAGGACTGAGTCCCCATAATTCCGAAGGAAAGAGTTTCAAAGCTAATATGAAATTCACTCCTTTTCGGAAAGTTTCATCAGAAACTACTGGCCGTTATACGAAGTACAAACTGAGGGAAATATCGCGCCGCTGGATTAGAAGGAAGTGATCAAAGACTCATAGGAGCCCGCAATTAACTAGCAGTTTCCTTTCAAGGGTTAGATATGTCGTGTATGAGGACATCAATATTTAGAAAGAGGTCATGGCGCTAATGTTATTGTTTGATCTCATCAATTTTCGCTTTCACGCTAAAGGAACAATTGTGGAAGGTGTTGGAGATGAAGTGTTAATTGGTTTAGCGTCGACTCTTGGGCTCGTAGCGCTAGTCAGTATTCTGTACAACACCCAAGGACAAAGAAACATTCACCCTTCACAAGAAGAGCATGTTCGTGTAGTTCGTGACAGACTGGGAGTCCGACAAGAAGGAAGTGATACAGCAGCGAATGATGGTCCAGTTTTGCCTGATTCCCCACCTGTTACTTATTCCACCGACAGAAGGTGCCCGGTGTGTCTTACAGATACGAAATTCTGCACCACGACCAATTGTGGACATGTATTTTGTGGTATATATGTCTCTCTTTGAATTCCTTGTGTATATGTCCGATTATACTATCACAGTCACATCATCATTAACGAGATATAACTGAGGATTTTTTTAGGTTGATTTTTCTTTTTCCTGCGCTTCACTATAAACTTCGAAGGGAAAACACAAAAATGCTCAAGCTTTTTATGTCTTTTATTCAAGTTACCTTGTGCTCATCCTTCATTGTTGCAATTATTTTGATGGTCTCAATATGTTTGTTTCATTAGCCCCATGTATAATAACATACTGGAGGTATGGAAGGTGGCTTGGTGCTGTCAACTGTCCTGTGTGCAGGCAACAGGTGAGAGCTTCATCATAGTCAGTCAGACAGTCCACCAGTAACTTAATCAGTGAGTGAGTCTTTCAGTCAGTGAGACAATCAGTAGGTCATTTACTTCCTCAGTGAACTAATCAGTCCATCAGAGAGGTCAGTTGGTTGGTTGATCTATTAGTGAGTCTGCTGGAAATAAAGTTCCAAGTTATGAAGAACACAACTCAGTCGTGGCAATTCATTACACTTGATTTTCACAGCTCCTTATGACTAAGGAGAGGAGCCTGGGCTCATATCCTAAACAGTGGCTAGTTTTCAAACCTATCTCAACAAGGACTTAAAGCTGAATGCAAAATCTGGTACACCTGAGTTTAAATTAAATTTTTGTCTTTTCACAGGTAACTATTCTATTTCCAAATTTTTCTGAGGAAGACAGAGCATTACCAGAAGCAGTAGAACATAGACGTGATATGAATGAGTACAATCGTAGATATTCTGGAATTCCAAGACCTGTGAGTAAACCTTCTTATGTTTCATCAGTATGTACAAATTTTCTATTAAAATAGATATAATTAGCTCAAAATGCTTACACTCAATACCATTTATGGTTTACATCATTTAATCATCCAAAATTAGGACAAGCAGTTTCGTATTTGAATAAGTTCTGACTCATCTCCTTTATGCTAGGCATCTCACTAACACATCTGTGAAATGCTCTGATGACTTCTAACGAAGCCTTTCTTTCTTGCAGTGGATGGATTATATTTACGACTTACCCACTCTGCTTCATCAACTGTCCACTGAGCTGTTTTCTGTTGGAGGACTTGTGTGGGTTTTAAGACTCCGAATCATCTTGTGTTTTTGTGCAGCAGCCTTATATTTCATTTCACCTTTGGACATCATTCCAGAGTCTGTGTTTGGATTTCTTGGTCTTTTGGATGATGTACTAATCATTTTACTGTTGCTGGTGTATGTTACTGAAATGTACAGAAGAGTGATAGCCAATAGAGCTGAGGAACCCATGTGAAGTATCAACAAGGAAGTATTACAAAATAATAAACAATAAATTTATAGTGTTCAAAGTATTTATCTAAAATTCAGTTTTGTAAATTTCTAGAAAACATCTGTTAGACCAACAAACATTTTTTTTGACTAGGTGTTACCCCTTGAGAGTGACACAAGATTAAAAAAGATTAAGCATGTTTGAGACAATAGCATTTCTTTAAAGAGGAATTCCACTGTGTATAGTTGATAGAGAGGCATTTCTGAACTTCACACTTTCAGTGGACTACATGAGAAACATTTGAGGTCATGAGTTGAAATGAATGAAAAAAGAAAAGCATGATTGTGTAATACTGATGACACCATCTCCTGGATTGCCAAGTGCAGAGTGCACTATTTTTAAAATTATGTTATTTACTTTACAAGGTGTAGATAGGATTGTGAATTATTGTTTTGGAACGAATGAATAAATTATATTAAAAAAAATAGTCAGGATCATATTACCCTTTATGGTATGCTTTCATTCTTAACAAGTATTACCAGGTTTTTACATAATCTAACTTATTTCTTGATAAATGGAACTCAGTGAACTCTAGATGATGAAACAAATGCTGCAGAATGCGTTCCCCATCCTAACTGTACTTGACAACAGAATGGTGTAACAGATTTGCTCACTTAAAGAAATGGCAGTATTTTCAGCATATATGGAGCTTGCAGGTCAGGCATATAAAATTTTCTGTTAAAAAATTCTTGGTTTGCCTAAAATTTTGCTCATTTTTAGGACTGATTAATGACTGCCTTTGTGTGAGGTAAGTAACAAACAATTCCTGGCGCAGAATAAGGAGCAATCATTTAAAAGGTGAATTTAATTGAACAGAAATTCTAGACAAATCTTTTTTTTTTTACAGAAAAAGAAGAACCATGAGAAAAATCAAAACAGAAGTTTCTATAACACATTTATGTTTTATATTAATTTAAACATAATTTTACTATTAAAATCTCATTAAATGTAATTTAATTTAATTTCGATGTAAAAGTTTGAATAAGGAGTCAGAACAATTTGAAACAAATGAGAGATCAGTACAAACCACAGTGTAGACCACCACTGGCCATTCCATTCTAAAGATCTAATTTAAAGCTAACACTGCCTTCTCCAGCAACTAGACATGGTTTATGCCACATGAAAGAAGTAAGAAGTTTGTCTATTTCTGTTAGTAATGGCTTTTCAGACATTGACCCAATGATTAACCCTCTGCTTCATTAGATTTGATTTTCTATTTTATCTTCTAGTTGCTCCTTGTAATTCACCAAGTGAATTTTGTGATAAATAGTGAATAGAGGTTTTGCACAGCAGCCATGTTGGATGGCAGGAACAATGAAAATATTTTGCATAAGAAAGAATTTTTTTTCCCATGGGTAAAATAATCTATTGTTCCCGCCATCCAACCTGGTTGCGGTGCAAAACCTCTATAGACAGAAAAATTTTCCTTTCTTAAATCTCTCTATTTGAGTCAAAACTGTATTGGTTAAAACCAGGTGTACTCAATTTCAGGCCCTTGATTGACATCTCATTATAATTTGCTTCTAAAATATTCTCTACCATGATTTTATCTTCCCTCCGTTCTTATATTGAACAACCCAAGTAAAACCAAGTAGTCCCAACAAATCCCACTAACTGGAAAAGCAAGGCAACTTTGAGCATTTCCTCCCAGCATTACATGATTTGAGCTACTTTAAATTTGTATTAAATATTAACAAGGATTTTCCAGTTCTTTTTTATAACAAAAGTAGATATTTGTTATACTGTCTTAGATAACAATATAATTGCATAGCATTATGATGCATCTTACACAGTGCCACAATTAATCACCTTGGACAATTGAAATTCAACATGTATTTTTCATCATTAGGTAAAAATATTTTTATGGCAAGGTAAATTTACAAAACATTAACATGCAAACCCAACCCAAGAGGCCAAACTTTCTACACTAGCAAAATGAATTGTATTTGTGGTATTTAAATGAGATCCCAAAGCAGTGACTTGATGAAATTCAAAGTGCACAACAACAAGTTGGGAAGTTAGTCATAATCTTTCAAAGACAAGAGGTCCCTTTATGGGAAATACCTTGACATTCAAATCTCTTCTCAAATAAATGTGGCTAAATGATTGATGCAATATTTTAAACCAAAATAACTGTTTAATGCCAGTCAGAAATAGTATTAAAAGTGTACAATTCACGTGCGAATGGTGGACGGACGTACTTCTATGCGCTCCGGTTCATTTCGATTCTTGACTGAGTTTTTAACTTCTTGTTGGTAATCTACTTCGCTTTATATAAATATAGCGTCTGAAAGATATCGTTTGCCAATTTCTGGATTAACTCCGATGAAGAAGCACTTGGCTGGGAGCCTTGACTACCTGATTCTTCACGATTTTACCGACGCCATCCTTACACAGCAAAAGGTCTCTACGGTTCCCGACTAAGTTAGTATTCTAATTCGACTGCCTCATTTCACTAAGCTCATCTGCTTCTAAGCGGTGATGTTTCAGTCAATCCTGGCCCTGACAAAGCTACTAACAGCTCTACAACTCTACGTTTCTTCTACCAAAATGTTCGTAGTATTAAATCCAGGGGCTAAAAAAGAAAAAAAAAAAAAAAAAAGAAAAAGTTTTGACATGGAAAGGAAGTCTTCATTAAATAAAAGTTTTGTCACGAGAAAAGTTTTGTCATAAAAAAGAGTTTTGTCATAGGAAAAGAGTTTTGTCATGGAAAAAAGGTTTGACATGGGAAGAAAGTTTTGTCACGGGAAGAGTTTTGTCCTAGAAAAGAGTTTTGACAGAAAAAAGTTTTGTCGTAGAAAAAGAAGTTTATCATGGAAAAAAGTTTTGACTCCAAAAGAAAGTTTTGTCGTAGAAAAAAGTTTTGTCACGAGAAGAGTTTTGTCATGGAAAAAAGTTTTGTCACTGGGAGAGTTTTGTCGTGGAAACGAGTCTTGTCATAGAAAAAAGTTTTGTCATGAAAAAAATTATTTTCACTTATGGAAAAAGTTTGACAACAAAAAAGTACAATGTTTTGATATGAAATGAAAAAAGAATGTCATGTCTGTCTGTCTGTTCATTTATTTTAATTCGAGATGTACAGTGAGCCAGTACCTCGTAGTAACTACGTTCCGGCGAATATTATTAACCCATGAATAAAAAAAGTTGTTATGATATCGTACCTATGGGCCACCGTAATTTCGAGACCTTGTTTAAGCAAACAATTTTGACGTTATCGCCATCTCAGAAACTTGGTTAAATTGTGAAGTTTTGGACTCGGAAATCCTGCCATGGAGTTACGATATCCATCGCTGTGATCGAGCTGATATACAAGGCATTCATTCATCTAGCGGTGGTGGAGTGCAAGTACTCGCATCTCGCTGGCTTCCCTGTCAACCCGTATTCTTTCATATGGAAAATGATCTGGAATATGCCGCGATAGAGTTCATCAATAAAAACTGTGGTAAAACTCTTTATCAGTCTTTTGTCGTCCTCCTAATGCAAACAACTCTTGGATTCATCAATTTGTTAATTTTATTGATAGCTGTGTGTAAATAAATAAACAATAATAAATAATGATTTAGCAATGGACACTTCCACTGGGTGGCTCTTCTTTTCCACTGTTTTCATTGAATTGGAATAAGTTATAATTGTTGGCGATTTCAACCTTCCTGACATGGAATGGATTCAAGGCTCTGGTTTTGTCGTTTCTAGCCCAACTATGTCTGTGTTCTGTGAGAAGCTAATCGACTAAAATATTTTCCAGTTGATTGTTCAGCCAACCAGAGAGAACAATACACTTGATTTGCTGTTGTCTTCTCTTGTCGAGGGAGTGGCTAATGTACAAATATCTGACTCTGATGGTGTTGCTTTATCTTCTGATCACAAAGCGCTAACGTTCGACCGGCACACAAGTTATAAATTCTTCTCCTGTAATAAACAGCCTACGTATAACTTCAAAAAAGCTGACTTTAACGCTTTACGCTCCAAGTTACGCAAATCTCTTCTACCTCCGCCTCCCGGTTAGCTCAATGGGTAGAGCGCTGGACTGTTGTGCGGGAGGTCGAGGGTTCGAACCCTGGCCGGACCAACACTCAGGGTCTTAAAATAATTGAGAAGAATTTTCTGCCTTTCTATAACATCAAGAAATGGTTAGATATTCTAGTCTTCTCGGATAGGGACGAATAAATGGAGGTCCCGTCTCCTGCAGGGTTGGGATAGGAGACGTTAATTTCCCACGCACGAGATTACTGTGTGATGGATGTCCTCCCCTGGGGTAGGATGGGTGGGAAGGTGAGATCGATAGACTGAAGCGGCTGCCAGAGGCGCCTGATATGCTGACGTCTGTTCTCAACCTTACACTGTTCCCGTAATTTAGCCATATAATTCAGATTATATGGCATCGATGGTCCCTGATTGTACAGTTGGTTCTCCGACTACCTTCATTCTAGATATCAGAGGGTGCACATAGAAGGTTCCTTCTCCAATTGGGTCAATGTGTCATCTGGTGTCCCTCAGGGGAGTCTAATGGGCCCATTCTTGTTCGTTATCTTCATCAACGACCCACCAAAGACTCTCAATGATGGAACAGCAATTGCTCTGTTTGCTGATGATGCCAAATGTTACAGATCAGTTAATGACTCTTAGTGATTGTACTAATTTTCAACATGATATTAACAAGCTTCATGACTGGTCCCTTACGGGGGCTTAGCTTACAATCTAGATAAATGTGTAGGTATGAGAATAACTAGAAAACGTAATAGCTCTATACCGTCTCTTGCTGACAGTCCTCATGAAGGGTAGTCTGGAAAAGCAGGAATCCGGAATTCCGCCAGAATATTTCAACGTCTGTTTTTTTAATTCAAAACGACTCCGATGATTTTCTGAAGAGTGTACGAGCTCCGAATATACTCCGATGATTAACCGAAAACTATCCGAGGGCCTCCAAAGTTACCCGGAGATCCTCGAGGAACAATCGAACCCCCGGCTTCATTTGTTTCTTGAGTATGGTAGTCTGGAAAAGCCGGAATCCGGAATTCCGCCGGAATATTTCAACGTCTGTTTTTTTAATTCAAAACGACTCCGATGATTTCCTGAAGAGTGTACGAGCTCCGAATATACTCCGATCATTAACCGAAAACTATCTGAGGGTCTCCGAAGTTACCCGGAGATCCTCAAGGAACAATCGAACCCCCGGCTTCATTTGTTTTTTATCGACTTTTTTTATTTTATCTTTTGTTTATTTTTAATTATTAACTTATCTATTTTTTAACGGCCGTGAAACTAAATTATAAACAGCAAATAATTCGTCAAATTATAGGTTAACATGGTCAGCGTTCCTTTAATCGATCTCGATTATTCATTAAAAGGGTACAAAGAAAATATAGCAGTGCCTTAGTCCGTCTGCCATTTACACAATTTCAATTCCGGGAAAGCACTGCTTAACGAAAGCGATAAGCTCTTCCGTTAGAGACAGGCCTCCCTCATTCCTCCGCAACAAACCTTGCAGGTTTTCCAGCTTACCTTTCTGAAGAGCGTACGAGCTCTGAATATACTCGAAGATTAACCAAAGATTATCTGAAGGTTTTCGAAGTTACCCAAAGATCCCTGAATTTTTCAAGGCCTGTTTTTAATTTAAAAGAACTCCGAAGATTTTCCGAGTGGTTTACGAGCTGTGCATATACTCCGAAGTTACTCGAGGATCCGGCCTGAGGAACAATCGAACCCCCATGAACTTGGTCGAACACCTATGAGGAATTAAGAAAACGCTGAAGAATCTATTTTTATGTTAGTTACACGGAATTTTTGTTGGTGAATTTTGTCTTAGCCAAATGAAAAGTGCACGGATATTGGGTAAATTCAAATCAGTTTGTTTCCGGTTGGACAGTTAACCACCCTGATATCCCACTCATTTTTCCTCGTCCGAAGAACAAAGAAAGATCGAAAACGCAGGCCTTGTGAAGACTTGACATGCAGTAAAATACGCTAGTGACGCCATTGTCTAAAAATTGATCGCGAAACTATTTTTTTTTTAGTTAAACTTGAGTTAATAACTTGAATTATGAATAAAAATATAAGATCTACAGCCACAGCATCAGACTTTTGCCCTGACCAGCAAGGTGTCTCACGTGGCCACAGCAATGGGAGGGGCTGGCCAAAATCATCCTTTTGGATACCCAGGGCCGTTACCACAGTCATTTACGACATCTATGTTTAGCCAAAAGCTGTCGCCGGCGATGTCTTCTACGCAGCAGCATTCGTTTAGCGGTATGCGTCCACTCCAACCATCCGTGCCCCATGGTTTTCCTTTACTGCCGAAACCCATCATTCCTGAATCTTCTAATCCTTTCTTTTAAATGAAGCTAAAAGGAAACATCTCAAAATGTAACGGACGTCAAGGAAGCTTTCAAAAAGACTCTCAACCTGTTGATAGCATGGCAGTCATTGGACGTTTAGAGCTGGACTGGTATCCAAGTCTGTACTTAGATGGCACAAAATGTTGGAAGTTAGGAAGAGCACAAAGAAGATACCATATTAACACAGCATGTCTGTGCACACGTCGTCCCTGTTTCCATACAGGCCACTTGCAAGGTCTGTTGAGAACTGAGGGAGGCCTGTCTCTAACGTAAGAGATCCTCAAGAAACAAATGAAGCCGTGGGTTCGATTGTTCCTCGAGGATCTCCGGGTAACTTCGGAGACCCTCGAATAGTTTTCGGTTAATCATCGGAGTATATTCGGAGCTCGTACACTCTTCAGAAAATAATCGGAGTCGTTTTGAATTAAAAAAACAGACGTTGAAATATTCCGGCGGAATTCCGGATTCCGGCTTTTCCAGACTACCGGAGAACATGCCCTCGCGGTCGTTTCCTCACAAAAGGATCTCGGAGTTATCGTCACAGACAAACTTACATGGAACTCTCACATTGAATGCGTAGTAGCCAAAGCCAATCGGATGTTGGGTTTTCTCCGTCGGAACTGTGCTGACATTGGGACTGATAGCAGGAGAATGCTATATCTTTCTTTTGTGCGTTCCCACTAATTAGGCTAAGCTAGCGAGGTCTGGGCCCCTCAATCTACTGTCCATCATTTACGTATTCTAGAGGGTGTTCAACGTCGGGCAACTCGTTTCATTTTGAACTGTAGTTATAAGGTATCGGAAAGACTTGACTATAAGTCACGCTTAAAAATGCTAAAACTGTTACCATTATGTTATTGGCACGAACTTCGAGACATCTACTTCTTCCACAAGTGTATGCATAAGTACAACAATATTAATGTCAATGAATAGGAATGCCAACAACTTTAATTTGCGACCAAATCGTGTTCGTACTTCCTTATTTCGTGATTCATTTTTTAATCGCATTGTTTCCTTATGGAACAATATTCCGTTAGATATTCGTGAAACTATAGCTCTTTCTACCTTTAAAGACTGTCTATTCAACTATTTCTTTAACACATTTATCGTTGTTTTTGTTTACATATGTCTTAGTATAGTATATACTTATGGGGCTGACCTCGCTGGTACTTCGAGTCCGTACGCTAGTCTCTCATTTAGTACCTTTTTTATTCTTTTTATCATTCTTCTTTGTCACTAAATGAAAGTTTAAAAAATAAAATTAAAAAAAATAAAAATGATGTACTCATTGTAGTCATACAGGTCTAATTACAGAACTGTAAACAAATGTCCTTCAATCTTTTCTCAGTCTTTGTTGGTAACAAATTGTTAGAATAGTTACCCAATAAGAACTTTAAAATCCTCTTTAAGTTTGTTACCATAATCTAAAAATGCAACATGGCATATGGAATTTAAATCACAGTTGTACAAACAAAATTTCTTACTCAACTTCTCTCTATGCATGTACACTTCAAGGACGCTAATGCTTTGATTAGAATGCTGATAGAAATAAAATTTCCACAATAATGTTTCCTTAAGCAGTTCTTATCTTAAATATTAAATCACTGTTATTGGACAGGAACACAGTTACACAGGCACTCCATTGAAAAGTGACGAGATCTGCAGATGGATGAGGTTAAACTTTGGCCTCGCAGTTGGCGTCAACTTCCAACAGCCTTGCATAATTTCATATATTTCTTTGGGACACTCTTTTGGACAAGGAAGAATGTCTCCGCCATTTACCAAAGAAATAACTTCATCATCATTCATCCCATAGTATGGTGTTAAACCACTGGAGTAAATCTCCCATAACACAACACCAAATGACCAGATGTCAGTATCCTCTTCAAATACACCATACTGGAGTGTTTCAGGGGGGAGCCACCTCACAGGGTACCCAGCTCGTTCTGTTGATCCCAAGGAGAAGTAATCACTATTTGGACCTTTCCAAGAGAAACCAAGGTTTGAGATCTTGACCACCATTCCTTTGCCCATGATGCAGTTCTTGGTGCACAATTCTCTGTGGACATAACCCTTATCTGCTAAGTATTCCATACCATTTGCTATTTGCTTGGCAATGGATATCTGATCTATATTTGACAGCTTTGGTTTGGCGTTTTGTACATCAGTACGTCGATGGATTGAACAATGACCCCGGCCTGATTCAACAAGAAACTGCTGCAGGCATTCATCATGCTCTGAAAACTCAAACACAAGACACAGAGGTGGGCTGTCCACACAGACCCCATACAAACTTTGCACAAATGGGTGGCTAAATGTGGTCAGGGCAATAGCATCTTTCTCAAAGTTCTTTCTATCATCTTCCAAAGAGTATTTTTCTTTGAGCAATTTCACCATAAAGAGTGGACCTTTTCTTTCCTGATCATTTTCCACTTTGGTATCATTCACACTGGCAAGAAAGAGGCTAGAGAAATTTCCTGTAAAATAATGAAAAATGCTAATTAAAATTCTTTCCGGTTGTTTTCAAAGCAATGCATATCAGCTACATGTAGAAGTGAAAATTATCCATAAGTTCAATGGAGTGAAAGAGTTGACGACATTTTAATCAACTCACCATTTCCATGTCCCAGTTCTTTGATGAATTCCATCCCATTTCTTGATACCTGCCAACTCAATAGCTGTGGATTGACATAATAATTTGTGTGCTGCTCATATATTGGATTATTTTGTAAGTTCTCCAGATCAACAGGTGTAGGCAAGTTTTTCTTTTTCAAATTGTGGCGGCGATACATGACAAGGATGCCACACAGGATGAACAAGACAGCTAACACAACAAATGCCATAACCAGAATAATGGTCAAGCGACCGGAAACTCCTGATGATCCAGCAGCCTCCACAACTGCCTCAACTACAAAATAAAATTATAATAAAAATTAAACACATTTAGTTTAACTCTGGATCAAACCAGGTAATTTTTTACATTATTTTACCTTAAATTTCAAATTCAAAAGTGAGTCTTAAGAAATATGGGTTTTCAATGATTGGCAGATAAAGCCTCAGACAGTCATATAACTTGAACAATTTTTCTCAACACATTTAGGATCGATGACTGAAATTTGGACTACCTTTGACTAGTAAATTAAATACATGTTCATTAGTCTAGACCTTAAAATTAACTAGTACCCTGGTACCCCTAAAAATCAAGATTTGGAAAATGAAAAAAATTGGTACCTTTAGCAGCTGTAATGTAGGCT
This sequence comes from Stylophora pistillata, assembly GCF_964205215.1. Taxonomy (NCBI): domain Eukaryota; kingdom Metazoa; phylum Cnidaria; class Anthozoa; order Scleractinia; family Pocilloporidae; genus Stylophora; species Stylophora pistillata. The sequence goes on from NC_142529.1 coordinate 277,480, forward strand.
TTCTTTGAGTCAATGTTGTAAATATTCTGTGCCTCACATTGTATAGCTGTCCTATCTTTAGTAACTGTTAGAGTGAACAGAGATACCCCATTTTCATCTTCTGGTAAGTCCTCATAATATTTACCCTCTGTCAGCCATCTAAACAAAAAAGCAGACCATAATACACCTAAGAATGGCAACAAATTAAGACCATTTGGCTGGGATTTTTGCTCACATGTACATATTTTAATTACAGAATCATTTGAATAATAATTATCGGAACTCAATAGATGTACTGTAATAATTTACAAATGTACATTAAAAGATGTCAATGACGATGATTGAGAAAATTTTGGGAACATTGCTTGCCATACACAGGTAGCTCACCAAAAAAACATGCTATCTACTATGTATTCTTAGTGCACTTCCATCACAAAACTGTACCTGATCTTGGGTTTAGGATTTCCCTCTGCAGCACATTTTAATGTCACATCAGCTCCCAGCTCTGCTGTCAAGTTGGCTGGCACTGTAGTTATCACTGGCGAAGACCAGCTGGGTTCAGATATTGTTGAGTCATCAATTGTCACAAAAGTACCGGTAAGTATCTTACGAGCTAACAAATTAAGGAACGTTAAAATAATAATTGTAAGTGACAATTTACAAGAGTTTTAAAGGTTGATTTCATTAAGCACTAACACTTTTATTTGTAAATAGCATCTCACTAGCATCCTCTCTTGAGGAATAACGATACCCCCCCTGTGACAACATAAAAACTGGAATAAGCTCAGCTAGAAATGAAGCACAACATCAGAAAGAACAAGCCAAACCTCACATTAATTTCTCACCTGTTACAGCAATATTGTTAGCTTTCCAGTCCGTTCCAAAATGATTGCTTGCTGTACAGTTCACAAGTGCATTTTTGTCTGCTTTGAATTGCAACTGAGAAGTGAAGTTCTTTTGGATGGACATTGCTGTCTTGTCCTCTCCATTGACTTTCCAACTGTAATTAAAAAAAAAAAAGAGACAAAAAAACAAACTGAAATATAAATGAAACAAAATGTAACTAAAAACAATGGGCCAGTATCCAAGTGGCCAACACTGATGGAGCTTATTAATGCATCTCTCACTAATTAAAATATGTTTCTCCTTAGTAACATTGTAACTGCAAATTTCAATACATCATGTTCTATAAATGATTTGACGTCATACTAGATATTAGGAATGGGATCTCCATAAGCTTGGCACTTCATAACAACAGTATCACCAGCAGAGACATTCATGGCAGGGGGGCCCTCCTTTATGTTGGCTGCTTCTAAAAAATCAGACAAAAAAAGTAATAAACTTTTCATATACAAATACACTAATATTTAATTTTGGCCATTGATTCATTTGACATCTTTTCCTCAAAGTTGGGAAATTAGTATTCTTCATTAATTTATCCTAAGATGCCAAGCCCTGGAGAGTCAAAGAATACAAATGACTTCGTTCGCTGAGAACAAGAAGGCAACCAATACTGAGACTGAGTGATTGCTAGAGAAAATTTTGGAACAAAGTTTTCATTCTACGGTCAGAGAAAACAGAAAAAGACTCGTCAGTCTTCCAATTTAAAAACTCAAAAATGAAAGAACCCTGTAGAACATGTACCTTTGACAAGAAGACTTCCAGAGGAGGAGATAGTTTTCTCCATATCAGCGTCCTTAGCTGTGCAGCTGTACTCTCCTGCATCATATTCTGACACTCTAGTCAACAATAGAGTTGATCTCTTTTTGAAAATATTGTTTCGGATCATAGTAAAGTTTGACTTATTCCCATTCAAGTTCTTTCCATCTTTCCTCCATGAAATAACAATATTTAGACTTCCATCTTCCACCTGGCAAGTAAATTTAACCTGTTGCCCAACAGCTGTGAAAGTGGTATCCTTCAACATTCTTTTAAAACTCATTGATTTTATGGGACTTGATGCTTCCATGACAAATGAGGCCCTGAATCCACGATAATTCAAAGATCTGTCAGACTTGAATGTGATATACATATAACTTGTTGGTGTTTCCACTTTAAATGGATTTTTATTTCCACAATACTTTCCTATAAGTGTGGCAGAACTGTTCTTCCCTTCATAAATTTTAACATTATCATTACCACAATCATAACCTTCTTCTAGCACAAAATCGAAAAACTGTAATTTGATTTTATATCCCAGTGGCGCCTTTATCAACCAGGAGCATTTTGAAAGACTTGGATATGGATCTGGGTAATCTGGAGATTTTAAGTCTCCAGCACTTTCTCTAAAGATTTTGTGATCACAGTTTCCACCTGCAACAGAGAGGAAATTAAAAATTAGCCCCCATTTAAACCTTTTCACTCCCAGAGTGTCAATATTACCTCTCCTTACTGTCTGCCTCACATTTCTTATAAATTTATAATTTATAATTTTAATAATTTATAATTTCTTATAATTTCTAAATTAAAACATATCTTCTAGCTCATCACCTCTCTGCTTGAAAAGATGTTGGCATTTCAAAGAGAAATTACACACTGGTTATTCGCTTAAGGGAAAGAAAAGAGACCCAGGAAGCCATATATACCCTCTCCACTTACCCCTTAAGCTATTGAGACAGGTGAAGGACCACTGAAAGAGATCACATCTAGAATGATATAGGAATAACTTTCGCAAATTTTTTTTTCTCATAAGATTAACATTTTTCAAAAAATATTAATAAGGGGATATGTTCTATCACGTAACATCAAACATTTGCTACAAAACTTAACAACTAGACATAACCAGGGTTTTCCTTTTCAAACAAAGTTGAAGTCGATGAAAGGGAAGCAGGCAGAGACAATTTGGGTGCATGAGTGCCAAAGGTGCAAACAACTAGGGGGGTCCGGGGGCATACCCCCCAGGAAATTTTGAAAATTTCAGTGCTGCGAGATGCATTCTGGTGCATTTTGGGTGCTTAAAAAAATATATTGTTGTACCAACTGGTACAAGTAAAAATTCTTCTTCATTTCTTGCTGAAATATGTACTTTTCATTGATTTTCGTTTCTTATACGTCATTGTCAGACAACATAAAATGCATTTATTATTTAACTAAAATATTTTAAATTATATAACAGCAAGGACTCTTTTAGTTGCCGGCAGCGGAGCCATTAACAGGCGGCGAAAATTGCCGGTCCCCGGCCGAAAAGGAAAACCCTAGACATAACCCTACCATCACCAAAGATGTATGATTACCTTCCATTAGATCAATGAATAATTATACTCATACATTTTATTAAAATGAGTAACATGTTAATACTGGACTGAAATGTCATGTTTGAGATTAACTCTAAAATAATGTAAATTAATGCAATATATTGATGTACATATCACTACTCTGCAATGTCTGCCATGTATTTCTTGTAATTTTAGATCTGAAAATTTGGTGTTCAATCAGAAAATATTAATCAACAGCTGTTGCTTTTTCCATCTTTTCATAACCCTTCCCTTGAAAATGAATTGATATCACTCTTTGCTCTCTCTTGGGGATAAAAGGTTTAACAAAAGGGCATAATTATTTTTAAGCCCTGAGAAATCTAAGTTACCGGTACATCACTGTGCTGTCAGTAGTACACAAGAAGGAAGGGTTGCGCCTTAGCACTATAATTGAAGCCACAACCTTTATTCATCCTTAGTCCTGCCCAAAGATTAAATCAAAATATCTTGGCCATACATGGTATGTTTAAATCAACGAAAACTCTCTATCTCTATCTTTTTTTTTCCTGAATTGCACATATTATTAATTTTCTCTTTCTTAAAAATTTTAAGACATGCCTCCAACAACATTTTTCTTGTCTCGAATTACACGATCCTTAAGATAAAAATCTGTTCTCATAATCTTTGGTTGGTGTTCAACAAATTTCTTCTCCCTTATAATTAAACATCAAGTAGGCAGTTTGAAGTTGTCTTGCAGTGGTGCAGCGATAATATTCCAAAAAGAAATTTATCATATTCTGTGTAACACAAAAGAACTCCTCCTTAATATGTTATTATGCGTGTGCTCTTTCATGTCAATACTAACAATAAGACACCATAATAATGCAGTATTATCACTACAATTAAAAATGTGCACTTTAGTATCTGAGGGTAACTCAAGCATCATAATTTTAATTAGCCCCCCATATGATATTACTGTACAAGACTCTGGAATCTCCATTAGGAAAAAAAATTCCCACAATGTTAAGGACAAAATGTTTCTTTTAAAGTCTTCTTGAGGGAATTTTCATGAGTAAATATCAGCATTCTACCTTTGGTAAGTGTGGGACAAGGATTAACCAAGCTTAAAAGGATAGGCAACTGAAACCTCTCTCCAGATGGCAACAAAAGATATTGTCTTGCGATAAAATAGATTAGAGGCCTTTTGTAAGGCTGGACCAGTTTCCAAGATTAATTTTGTCAGATTCAAAGCATGGCAAGTTCCTTCACATTTATCAAATCAAACTTTCAGCCCCATTGCTGCTCAGATGGAAAATTACACTTAATTACCAAGATAAACAAGCTTTAAGGTCTTCTAGTCTTCGCCCGTTAACACTTCAATTGAAGTGATCAGATGGGATTCCTTCAAACCTCTTCCAAACTGAGAAATTTGAGTAATCTGTTGGACTTCCTTCAATCTGTAGGACTTCCCTTGCATTCAAATATTTACAAAGAAATATAGATTCCATTCTTTCACTTGAATGGTTTTTTCCAAAAAACACTTATTTCTGCACCATACATATGTCACAACAACATCAAACGTTCTCTGTGTGCAATAACTAATAATAAGACTGAATAATACCAATTCTTACCAAGCGCGATTTCACAATTCTTTTTTCATGGAAAGTGGAATAAAATTTGCAACTTCGACAGTCATGAATATGTAAGTACCCTTAGCATGAATTTAATGATGGGGGTATATGAAGGTTTCGGCAATAGGGAGTTGGGGCCATCTTTATCTATCTAAAACAAGTTGTTGCTCAAAGGGGAAAATAAAGGGAAATAACACTTTTGGAAATGTTCTCGAGTTCAAGTAATTATATCACACCCCTTCTGTCTGATATATTGCTCGTCTCACGCGATTTGAGGTTATTTATAGTAAGCAGAGATGCATCGCTTTTTGTCATTTAGAAGCATATCCTTTTGACTGAGCGATTCAAGATCCATAGGGAAAACTAGAGAAACAATTCTGAGGGTTTTAGCTCACTCTTTTTTAAGAAGAGAAATTTTAATTTTCAAGAGAGTTATATGTAACTATTTGTTTATCGCAATATTTGAACGTGTCATTCCTTTGCAGCATGCCGGGTTTAATAAGCTTATTTTTATTGAACTTCTCTTTACCCATCTAAAATTCATATGAACGTATCAGGTATCAATATAGCTGATAAAGGTCAAAATAGATTACCAGGAACGAAATCGTTGTTGTTCTAGAATACACATTAGCCAAGCTAAAAATGATGAAATGCAACGTAGCTAAGCAGAAAATGTACCTAGAAATTAACAACTCAGTAAAACTAAATCTTAACCAAACAATGTTTCTGAAAAAAGATTACCAATATCAGCACAGTGTTCCAGAGCAAATAATGCGCAAAGATTCTGTGTGGATAAAATATTCGCTTTATCGCCGCAGGAAACTCATTCAAAGTCTAGTCTTTCAGCACGCTTCAGAAATAAGATTTTCAAAGAGATGCTGCCGAAACCCCGCGGCTATCTACAATGAAGGGTTTGAATAAATCACAGTTTGTCTTTATCGTTATTTTACCCTACACTATATTAAAACTAAACATAGTTGACTAACCTGTTAGAGAAACCAAGAAACCAATGAAGAAAAGAAAGACTGTATAATAAAACACACTGGTACGACCAAGACGAACACGGTCAGGAGCCATATAGGATCACCTTACAAATAGTTTGCGTTCAGGTCCAGTGAACAAATTTCCAAAGTTCTTTCAAGTCCTAAGATTGGAGTGCTCGCTTATGGAGCCAAGTTTGTAAAGAAACTTCAAAAGTTTGCAGAAAAGATAGTCTTCTGTTATCGTTGAACGTGAGGGAACCGCCGACCTCAAAATCATACGTAAATGACACATACAACACCGATGTATAAGACAGCCGTCTACTCCCTTAAGGAACGGAAATGCCTTTTGCGCTACAGTGCTATGCGGTTCGTTACGCATTTCCTGTCAGCTGTCAAATTTCGTTTCTAACTTCGTTTCAGCGAAGAGTTATCGATCTGTTGTCTGACCAGCTGAACAATCAGCGGGATACAATCGAATGAGGGATCTTAGATATGTGGTGTAAGAGTCACATAATTATTGCCGTAACTTGTTCTCAGTCCACAAACAACCGAACCATTCAAAATGGCGGTTGACTGCGGAGGTTAGAATTGTCACTAGCAGAGTTCGACGTGAAAAAAAGGTGTCAATGTCTGCATGCAATGGTATGAAAGTCTGTTTGTCGTGTATTACTGCTTGAGAACTCGGGACCTCGGACAGAATACTTTTAAACGAATACATATGTACAAACTAACGTGCAGCATGCGCTTGATATGGGAATTGTGTGATTTATGTACTCAGTCTCTGTTCTTCTCCTTTTTCTTCCATAGAGCAAGCACCCACGAAGTAATATCTTATTGAATGGAGAAGAGCGTGATGGCTCGTTACTGTTAACAGAACCATGTAGTTCTTTAGGGTGAGAATTTATGGAAATACCTTTATTTCTGACATACACAGTTAAAAAAAAACGTGTGCAAATAATGAATTGTATGGTCATCTGAAACTTTTTTTATTCTTTTTTTTTTCGCTGATTCAACATTTTAAGATTTATTGCAGTCTTATTTACTGTGGTTATGTTCACCGTCTAACCTGAATCAAGCAGTCACCCACAGGGAATAGCCAGGTGACTGCATAACAGGTCCACAGATTAGGGTTATTATAAAGAATAATACAAAATGCCACTTTATGCCATAATTGACAACTTAATGTACAGAATCTCGCTAAAAATACTACTTACTTTGATTTTAGGAAAGAAACATGGATTAAGAATTACTTGAAAAATTATTGTTAGTTTTATTTGAGTGGTTCTGCTTTAAGTAATCATTTAATTCAAGTGGAAGACAGTACAAAAAGGCAGTTGGGTCTCAGTTGAGGGTGAGCATGACTGTTTTATAGAGGTGCATGACCACTTAATAGAGGTGGAAATTACAGTAATTAAGAGACAACCCATACATACAGTCGTATATGAGCACGATCCTTCGCAGTAAAGCACTATTTGAGCAATAGTGAAAATCAGACCTGAAAAAAATTTCAGGCCTGTATGGGATTCGAACCACTGACCTCTGCGATACTAGTGCAGTGCTCTACCAATTGAGCTAACAAGCCAACTGGGAGCAGGCCATCAAATTAATTCGACATAAACCCGTAGATGATAAATCAAACAACAACAAACATATGAAACATATGTGTGAACTGCGGTTATGAGACGTATATGAGCACGATCCTTCGCAGTAAAGCACTATTTGAGCAATAGTGAAAATCAGACCTGAAAAAAATTTCAGGCCTGTACAGGATTCGAACCACTGACCTCTGCAATACTAGTGCAGCGCTGCACTAGTTTCGCAGAGGTCAGTGGTTCGAATCCCGTACAGGCCTGAAATTTTTTTCAGGTCTGATTTTCACTATTGCTCAAATAGTACTTTACTGCGAAGGATCGTGCTCATATACGTCTCATAACCGCAGTTCACACATATGTTTCATATGTTTGTTGTTGTTCCATACATACAGTGCTGCTTAATGTAGGTTGGACTGTATTACTTTCATTATTTCTTCAGCAGCTTAAGAACTTTTCAACAATCGTCACGGACAAAGCCACAAAGAAAGGGCAAAGAGACAATCTCCACTGCAACAAATTCAAAGGCAAGCAATGTGAAGAAGCAATGTCAATCTTGTCTGTCGAATATGGCAGTCGTGCATGCAGAATTTTTTTTCTCTTCTCACCAAGTGGTTCACATAGCAGAATTGCTTGTGTATACAAAAGATCCAACTGAGTTCTGCCATACTCTGCAGACTGGGTTCAGATCCTGTCAATAGCACACATAATTTTTTGTTATAAGCATGCCTGTGCCATTTTCTTTTGCATTATTTAAGAAAAGCCTCAAAGTGTTTTTCAAAATCTGATAATTTCTGTAATGAGGCAGTGTTTTCAAGAGTGGAGGTCTTCTCCATTGTTTCAATGAGATTTTGGGACATTCCCATGCAGTTGCTCTTTTACATGAATTCTGCACTTCTCCTTCCAAACCCCAGCTCAACTCTTGCTTCTCCAAACTGTCTACTGGAGCAGATTATGGCTAAAGCCAAAAAATATGAACAATTTTGACTGTTTACTGTTTGTTATGACTGTAAGCCTTGCACACTAATAATAATAATAATGTAATAATATTTTAATATTTATATTACACAAATTACACATGTGGATATGATCAAATGCACATCACAACACTTTTCAGAGGACTTTGGCTGGACTGCATCAGCAGTTTACAAACAATCAAAGGAAACTTATTTGAAGATACCCCCAGCCTTCCCCCCCCCCAATTCCCAGTAAACGGGCCAGACCACATCACAGTAATCTCATGAGTCCCCTGCCTAACCAAATTAACTGATTGATAGATGCAGGAGATGGGACCTAGAGTTTATTCGTCCTTATCCGAGAAGACTAGAATGTTTATCGATTTCTTGATATTATAGAAAGGTAGCGCATTCTCCTCAGTTATTTTAAGACCTTAAGTGTTGGTCTGGCCGGGGCTCGAACCATCGACCTCGACCTCCTGCACAACAGTCCAGCGCTCTAACCAGTTGAACTAACTGGGAGGCACACACTAAGAACTAGCCAAAAATTAAGTTACCACGTTGATTTTGGTTCCCCAATTTTATAGCTTGTCCTTGGCAGAGTAAACAGATCAGTTTTTCATTGAAAAAAAAAACAATCGATCCAATAACCTTGTTTTATACATTTGTTTTCAGAAGCGTAGCACATGGATTGCAAGTTCATTCAGCGACTTTGATGAAGGAAGGACAAAGAAAACCAAACAAGCAAACATCAACCATTCACTAGTAACAAGTAAAGTTTTAGTACCTTCCTCTGATCGACCATCATGCAGCTCTGATTAAAGTACCAATCTTTTTAAGCTAAATGTGTGAAATGCAGTAGAGAAATGAATAACTGAATACATAAAAAGGGAAATGAAAAGAGCTAATCACAGCAATACCATTATGGTCAGTAACACCTATTACTATGATGATATAGATTGCAGTACAACTGTAGTATGTGAAAAATCAGTTCTATCTGTCTGAAAATTCTAACTCAAGTCTTGACCCATTCTAAGGTGGAAGCAGCCAAGCCGCTCAACACAAATTAAGGAAAGATGAAGATCTTTGGCTTGAAAAATATAAACCAAAATCAGAGGTAATGTCTGAAATTTTTTTACTGAATTTGAGTTGCATAAGTTATGTCTTTCCTTATTTTATATCAATTTGGTGAAATTTACTCTCAAAGTGTTGAATATTGATTTACATTTTATTTAGGTTGAACTGGCTGTCCACAAGAAAAAGGTGGCTGAAGTGCGTAACTGGTTCTTAGATCAATTATGTACACAGGTTAGTTAAGAGAGTGTGTTTTGACTGTATTTTAAACAGCCAATTAATATTAATTATTATGATATATCTTTGTGGTAGATTTTCCTATCAATTTGTTTGAAGCCATGTTCTTTTAATCACATACCTATGATCTTTGAAAACCAATCTTCAACTTATCCATCCAAGTTCGGTTATTTTGTTAAAAAAGGGAATAAATAAATTTGTAGATAAATAAATTTGAAAAAAATACACCATTTAGACTTGAGTCATTGTTTTGTTTCATTTTATTATTATCATTATTATTGTTATTATAATAACTATTTTTATATATGTAGTGACAGCTAATTTCTAACAACATAAAATGTTTGTTTTCTCTAACTTCCTTTCTTTTGTTACCGAAAGGCATTGAAAATGTGATGGCATAATTATGAGCTTTTTGTTATACCTGTTTAATTTCCTCTCAGGTGGGACATGGTTCTATCTTACTCCTTACTGGTCCAACTGGAGCAGGCAAAACAGCAACAGTCAGTGTATTAGCTAGTGAGTTGGTATTTGAGGTTCAAGAATGGATCAATCCTCTTAGTGATACAGAAGGTAACTGGAAATGATAGTAAGAGTTACAGCAGTAAGGTACAGGTACCTGTAACCTTAATTTCCTGGTTCACTGATGAAAATAACTAAAGTGGGCTGATAAAACAATTGTTTAAATTATTTTCTTATTTTTAGATGCCTTTTTTTCTGTTTACTGGTATTTTAATTTTAATTTGGTGATGATGTCATGTATGGTGTTTAATGTGTATTTTGGGTTAAGATTTTTTTAAAGAGATCAAATAAGACAGAAGTTAGTTTTAAAAATGAGCACCATTCATGCCCACACTATCTAATATCTCATCAGATGAAGAGCACTATAACTGGAAAAGCCACAGTCAGTCCCAGGTGAAAGTTTTTCAAGACTTCATACTTCGTGCCAGCAAGTACTCCACCTTGTCAATATTTGGTGGGAAGGGAAATAATTCTGTCAAGAAGATTATCTTGGTAGAGGTAACTACATTATTAAAGACTTGAAACTTGCTTTCATCATACTCTCAGAGGCCTTTTTTTTATTAAAAAAATGTCTCTTAATTGTTGTACAAAATGAGCCTTGTGTTACCCATGATTTTCTCATACTTTAGGCGACACTGAATATCCTCTACTGGTGATTTCAGAAGTGGGCTCTCTGATCATAGTTGTAATGGTTATAACAATGATTAAAATAATTAGAACCAATTTTATATAATATTGGAGGACAATTATGCAAACTCACTTTTAAGTGTAGCTTTACTTGCTTATTTAAGTGATAGTGAAGGATTGATGGCTATCATTGAATCTAGTTATTTATTTTAAAATTATGTATTATATTTTATATTACTTATTATGATAGCTATCTTCAATTTTTTTTGTAGGACCTTCCAAATATATTTTTCAGAGAGGCTTCAAAGCTTGCTGAGGTTTTGAGGTAGATAATGTCCATTTTGTTTGAATCTGGGAAATGTGACATTTTGAGATGGTTGACTTATAGTGAAACAATTTATTGTTAACTACTCTAACTCTCCCATTTGGCTTGTTAGCTCAGTTGGAAGAGCACTGCACTGTTATCGCAGAGGTCATGCATTTGAATCCTGTACAGGCCTGATTTTTTTTTTCAGGCCTGATTTTCACTACTGCTTAAGTAGTGTCCATTACTGCAGTGAGGTCACTCTCATACTCATTTCTTTAACCACAGTTCACATATATGATTTTCATATATTCACAAACAGTGTAAAATTTTATCATGATCATATTTCTTACTGCTCAACAGCACATATAAACAAAAAGGGCAAGTTCCTATAGTATTCATCATCTCCGACAGCCATCATGGTGACTCAAATGTTCACAAATTACTTCCCAAAGATGTTCAGGAAAAACTGAAGATTCATAACATCAGGTAAAACTATGGTAATTAACTTTAAAGCTATTCAATGTTCATATATCTACACTTGCTAGTTTCATACTTAGTTGATTTCCTACTAAAGAGAAATTTGTCACTTTCAGCTTCAACCCAATTGCGCAGACCAGCTTAGTGAAAGCCTTGAACAGAATAATATCAACTGAAGCTCAACAGGTACTTGATATACAATTATGTCTTGATACAATTGTCTGCTTGATAGTGTAGTGATATTGTAAGGAGAACTTCTTTCGTGGTCACTAATAGGAGTTAAAGGGTTAATATTCCCTTTTTGCCCACTGTAATCCTCAGTTGATGCAAAGAGTCCAAAGATAAAAAAGGACAAAAAATGGCAAGAGTTGCTAATAGTCAAGAAGATTAAATTCATTTGTTAAGTTTCTACTTTTTTCACATATTAATTTATGTTCCCTTTCTAGCAGAATAAAACGGTATTTGAGATTCCAGATAAAGATACTATTCAGCTCTTGGCTCAGAACAGTGGAGGAGACATTCGTACAGCCATCAATGGTCTCCAGTTCTCCTCTTTAAAAGGTGAGTTTGTTGTGATCAATGGAGAGGTTTTCAGAGATTTTCCCTGTTTCACAGTAAGAATATTAGTAATTACTGTCAGTAGATAATTTTGAAGTTCTTAAAATTTCTAATTATAGATCACATTTCTTTTTCCACAGAAAGCTAACATAAGTGGTGTTAATCTATAAATTTTTTTTCATCTTATAACCTTTGACCTGAAATTAAATATTCACAGATAAATCACACCCAACTCAAAAGGGGCTTAATGTGACAAAGAAAGATGACAGAAAACCAAATAAGTCAAAATTAAAGAAAACAAGTAGTTCACTGTCCAAAAAGGTGAAGACTTCAGAATCAGCTGAGCTATCCTCTAAGTGTCTTCTCTATGGAAAAGAGACAGAAGATAACCTTGAATCAGAAGTAGTCACAGCTATTGGTGGAAGAGACTCAGCTTTGTTTCTGTTCAGAGCACTGGGAAAAATACTATATTGTAAAAGTGAGTAACTTATGTTGCCTTGAAATTTCAGCCTCAGGTGGAAGATGTAAGGGGGGGGGGAGGGAGGGAAATACCCCCTGCCCCTCCCACCCCCCTTCTGTACCTGACGGACAGCATGTAAAAACTGTGATATTCATAATAAAACATGTTTCATTTTTGTGACAATTTTAACTTTGGTTCAGGAAGTGTATAAAAAGACACAGAATGTTAGCTTTTTTTTTCTTTTTTTCTTTTTTTCCGTAAAGGAGATCCAACACTTTCTGACTCAGACTTACTTCCATCTCACATGGCACATTATGCCAGACACCAGCTGTTGTTCTGTCCAGAGGTATTAAAAATGATTTTCATTCATTCATTTTTGTTTTTGTTACCCTGTTCCTTTCCATAGACCATGAGTTAATATTAGAGAGATTTAGCACTGCATTTACATGAAACATGAATGGGAAGAGTGACCACATGACCTTGTTTTTTCTGCCATTTTTGCATGTTTGCTGGTTTCACTTTGCGTTTTCTACCCGAAAGTAACCTGTTTTGCATTTGCCATGTATGTAAGATTTTCTTCACTTTTTTCTCTCACAAAGTAGAAGTTAATTGCTGGAAAAAAGGGCACTAAAACTATTCATTGCGAGTCCTACAAGGGTGCCTTCAAATCCACCATTATTATTATTATTATTATTATTATTATTATTATTATTATTATTAGCTCATGCCAAGCTAAAGCAGCAAGGTTCTTGCTATTTTATGTGAAATGCAAAATTACATTTGTTATGAATAAGCCCAGTGTAAACAAACGATAACAATTTTTATATTCTTATCCAGGGTAGTAAGAGGCCCATTTTCTTTTTTACGCAGGCAGTGTTGGAGAAAACACACCTCTCAAGTGAATTTTTCAATTTATACCTTCATCAGAATTATTTGGATTTTTTTGCTGATATTGATGATGTGGTAGGTAAAGACTGCTGCCATGAATATGGCCAGCTCCAAAATCATTAACTGCTGCTTCATCTGTGGCTTCTATGACTATTGTGTAACATTATATTCAGTAGTTGCTTAATCTCAGAATTCCATTTAACCTGTCCAGTGTAACAAAACAGTGTATAAACATGATTTGAATTTTAAATTGATCCAAAAGAATGTTATTAAAGTGATTATTTTAATGGTCATTTGCTGGAAAGACCAAGTGTTAAAACTAAGAAAACATTGGGTGACAGAGCTTTCCTGGTAGCTGCTCCTTTCCTATGGAATAAGCTGCCAAGGTCCACGCATGAAGCAACAAACTTAGAATCTTTTAAGATTTTACTTGACATTTTTATTTAAGAAATCATTTCAGTTATCTTAGTATATCTATATTTTTATTTGTAATTATCTTTCATTAGTTTAATGTAAATAAATATATATAACTTATGATTTTTATAGAAAGAATTGTATAATTTTAGTTATTAATTACTGTTGTGATGCGCTTTTGAATATTTTATAGAAAAGGCGCAATACAAATAATAAATGTTATTGTTATTATTTTAATTTCTCTTTTTCCACACACCATGGTAACTTTGACAGTCTTTCTGTCTATGATTGTCAGGTGAATGTTAGTGAACACTTCAGCGAAGCAGACTACTTGACTAAAGAATGGATGGTAAAGTTTTCTCAGTTTATTAACATCTGTTGATACCCAGCATGACCTGAAAAACATTCATTAGTTGATTATCCGTAGCTTCCTTCAAGTTGCAGAGGGCCATTGTAGTTATTTATTTGTCCAATTAACTGTATTCACAAAGGAGCTTTGTCATTATAACACAGTTTCAGTCCTCCATGAGGGAGTACAGCTCATCTCTGGCAGCAAGAGGGTTAATATTTAACAGCAGATTAGGGGGGACCTCATCAAGCTCCAGTGGGCCTGGGAGAGGATGGAGACCACTTCATAAACCACAGTTGTTTGAGGTCAACAAGAAGGTAAATTATTCCAGGATACAAATAGAGGGTTCATATTGCTACTTAGAATGATTTAAGAGCCTGAGGACAGTGTAAATATTTAGTTAAAAAACATACTAGCAATATCACAGTTATGTCTCACTCCACAATGATTGGTTTAATTTAAAATTGTGATGATTCACAGTCACAGAATTAAGATTGAGAGAAAGATAATTTTCACAGTAATAATGATTGTACTCAACGAATAATTTTTTACATCAAATTCAAATATAATGATAGTACTGTTAAATTGAATTAATTTCAGATGCGTGAAGGTATTAACACTGCACGAGATCTGTTTAAAGGTGAGGCTTATCACTCAATCATTTTTCTATGGCCACTGAATGACCTAGCCAATGGAAAGTTGTTAACAGACAAGTAAGAGATATTTTTGATAAGGGAAGAGTAAATACTCAAGGACTAAGGTGTAGAAGATTTCTCACCCAAAGTCAATAATTATCTTCTTTGGTTCAACTTCTTAATTAACAATGACGATCCTGTTGACTTCCTAAGATTACTACTGTCCATCACTAGTTCTGCAAACGGAGGTTCTTCCATACTTGGCCATTACTGATGTTCCCCTGAGAACACCAGGTTAGTTACCATTCTTAGTATATTGTTCCTCTATTGGTGTTGCTCTTTTTATATTAATTTTATATCTTCATTCATTTTTCGTGTTCCATCTTCTTCTGAGGAACCTTAAAGCTAACCTGAATTCTGTTTAAGATCCATTCACTCTTAGTTAACTGAATTATTACTCTCTCTTGTGTTTAGGACAAATTTCCTTTTTGCAAGCTATCAGCAATTTCAGAAAATCCAAGCACTCATTCAGGTAATGTCCAAGAATTAACTGTCTAGCAACAAGCAGGGCAAATTATATGGTTTTGATACTAATTTTGGAATGAAGTTTTCTAATCCTGTTGTCTCAGATGCCAACTTTACCATTTTAAATATGAAATAATTGTGTTTTATTTTTTTCTAGAGGAATCACAGATACACTTGAAGAAAAAGATTGTGGTATGAGTAGTGATAATGATGACGACATTCTTGCTAGTTCCCAACCAAGAGGGAATACAATCCAGGGAGCTAACAAGTGCCTGGTCATGGGTGAAGAGTGTGATTCACAAGGAACCTCTCAAATGCCTCAAGATGATGATAATGCAATAGAGGATTTTGATGATGAAGACTGAGGTGCAAAACAGTACTTGTAACCCGTTCCATTTGGGAGTCATACAGGGTGGTTCAATTGATCGTGTTGCAGTGCCCTTATCAAGGCTGTCATCATTTGTACAAAAGTAGGGGCTACGGTCATGATTCTAGTAGACCCACTCTTTATAGGGGTTGGTTTAAAGTAAAGTTTCATTGACTAATTCTACAAAACTTGTCTTCTAAATGCTGGTAATTTTAAATCACCAGAAGTAAGACCTGGGTCTTAAAGAACATTGTAAATTGTGTATAAAACCATGAAAACAGATTACCAGTCAATAGTTTTGTTAAATAATTCCATGTTTAGAAGCTATTTATTCAGAGATTACAACTGACATTTGGCTCAGTGCAGCAGTGACTTCCTAAACTCCCTGCTGTATAGCTCAACTTATAGTGTTCTATAAAGTCCACAGGAGGATAGGAAAGCATAATTTTGTAAAGTTATACAGATGGCAGAGAAAATCAAAAGATCCGTAACTACACCGCAATTTATTAAATAATGTAACAAAATAACTTCCATTTTGTAATAAGTTGTATTGTCTATTTACATGAAGAAAAGGTGCTGTACATAAGATGAAACTTGTAAAAAAGAAATATTAAAAGCAAGCGGCAGCTGTTAATGGTTGGATTCAAAGGCTCCAAAATCAATTATTTTGAGCTACTTTGCATTGTTTGCTCTTGTTTTAATACTAACAGCTATGTCATGGAACAACAAGCTTGAGATTAACTTTTCACTGTCTCAGTAGAGACTCATCTGACTCATTTGTAAACTATTGCAGCTATTGTTGTTTGAGAATCTGAGGTACAATTTCTGTCTAAGACAGGCATATTTCATCACCAGAGTCTATTTGTTTCAAGCAGTTTTAAAATCTGCTGTAGTATCTGGGGTGAATGTTTCCTGAGGGCAACACCCGAAAAAACTGGCTTGCTGGCATGCTCAGTGATAAGGGCTCCAATCTGTTTAGCATAAACATGCCAGATTTCCTGCAATGTAATAACATGTTCATGGATAAAAACAAACTTAAATAAATGAATGAAGTAATATTAAACTTCTGTCAGCTACAGTCCATCCTCTCAAAAAACCCATTGTAATTATGTAAAAGTTCCTCTCACTGACAACATTTAGATGGAATCTTGCACCTCAAAAGACTCCACTTGTTAGACCATTGCATTTATTAGCCTTTTAGTTTAATAGACATTAAAATGTTGACTTCTGCAGAATATTATCTTGTTCCCTTTTTTCCTCCAGGATCAACAATTTATAAGGCCTGATCTGGAAAATAGACATACAAAGAAACCTGCAAAGATTATGAAGTCTTAAACATTTCTTTATATGATAGCTCAGTGAATTTGGTATTGATTACCAGTAAATTTACTGTCCTGCAGTTGATGATTTCCAAAATTCTCTCGTTTATTTACATAGCAATGAGTTCATATCCCAAGGAGAAGTTGCATTTGATCACCTCTGAGATTGAATGTCTATGCCTCTCTTTTGAATGAGCCATCTGTCAGAGGATTCTTATTATTTTACAATAACCTGCAAAGGCATTCAATGCACGGCTAACTTTGTAAAGAAATTTCGTTTATGCAAATTAAGAGACTGAAAGTTTTAAGGTCTCAGTGACAAAGGATTATGAGAAATCCATGGGAAACGTGCAGCCACTTTACATCCAAAGAAGCCCATCAGACCATTTGAAATGATTGAAGAACACCAGCAAATATGCCTGCACATATGCTTTTATTACCATGAGCGACCAAGACAGAATTTCTCCCTTCATTTTCAATGCAAAATCAAGCAGACAAGTGATGAGAATAAAGGAAAATGTTAATTAGGGAATTACCAGTATTAGTAGACCCAAAAGTAAATTCTCCAAACTAACATGGTAAGAATTTATGGCAGACAGTAAGGAGAATTACACGGGTGATCTTGGGAGTGAAAGGGTTATGAATAAATTCTGTAACAATACATTACAGCTGACAATCATGTGGAGTTCAATATTACTTTTATACAGAGATTGCATTAATTCTACTTAACGCTCATATATCCTGGAGTAAATCATCCCTTGATCATGCAATCAATTATAAGAAACGGATAATGAAGAAAACTAACAGAAAATAAAGGCACCAACTCACCAGCATTCCAATTTTCTCAATCAATGAAACGATCACAAAGATTCTGTCCTGATAAGCTGAACAAAACACGGAAAGAGTTCCATATAACCCCTAACCCCATACATTAATTATGCACTCATTTCATAAAGACTAAAATAAAGGTTTCTTTGCAACACTCTATGCATAATTAATGTATGGGGTTATACGGAACTCTTGCCCAAAACACCTCTGTGTGGATTCCTTCGATGACGGCCGAAGTCTAGAAAGCAAGATAATTATCAAAACCTTCGCTGCAGAACTTGTGATTTACAATAAAGATTTCCATATAACCCCATACATCAATTATGCATAGAGTGTTGCAAATGGAATACATAATTAATGTATATGGTTATATGGAAATCTTTCCGATTATTTTTTTACCTGTCGGGTTTTCACAATCTGGGCGGCCATTTTGAAATCAGTGAAAGGCTGGGAAATATGCATCCTCGGAGACCCAGGGGCAGTGAGTCGATTTCAAGTTAAGGGCAGAAGAGCCCCTGGGGACATTGTCTTACAAGACTAGTTCCAAACGGTCGCAGTCGTTCTGGCATCTGATTGGTGCCAGAAAATCTTTGTGTTTTTCTGCCCAATCAGAGTGAAGTGTCGTTTGGAGTCCTTTCGTGTGTTTTAACACGCATGTATACAACAAGCTCTGTTGCACGCTATGTTTGTCTCGGCCGTGCGACGAAGCTTTGCCCGAGGTGAAAAGTTTCAGTCTCAGCACACAGTGTAAGAGAAATCGATCAGATTGTCCGCGAAATCTTACCGGAAATTTTACTGAATACTTTCGCAGGTATCACAAGAGAACGTGTTCAAAAGTTTGCGAGGTTCGTATAAAACATAATGGTTGCAGGCATTGATATGTCGCTTTAAACGTTAGATGAGATGTAAGCTTAAAGCTTTTAAGATTTTTTGTACAATTTGTTGTGACTGAAACTTTTCCAATCCCGTGAAGCCACGTAGGTATGTCAAGCAACTGGCGCTTATGCTTGCGTAGCTTTCTGTGCGCGCCAAACTCTAATCGTTGCCTTGTAGTAAAGTCTTTACAATATCGCCAAACTTGCAGATAACGTCAAGTACGTGGACGACCTTCAGCAAGCGCTTAAAGAAAGCTTAGCTGTGTTTCCGGTTATCTAATTAAAATCTGAACAAAAACTAATCATCGAGAACATCGTGGAAAGGAGATATGTTTTCGGACAGTTACCGAAGGGGTTTGGAGAAAGTTTAATCTTTCAACTGCTGCGTTGAGTGTTCAAATTCTTGAGCTCGAAAGGCCACGGATTCTCTTCTAGTCCCTTGGTCATTGTCATTTCACCTCTTTTATCGATTGTTGAAGACCAAGTTAATTACCTTTGATCATTTGGAATCGATGCTGCTTTCATCGGGGAAAACAAAACCAAAGACCAAGAAATATTGGATGGAAAGGGCGGGCTTGCTTTATTGTAAATGTCAGCTTGGTACAGGGTTATCTACCCACATCTAATAAACAAAAGTTTCCACGTTTAGCTTTTATTTTTAATTTTTCAAGCGAAGATTAGATTAGATTTTGGCCGGGCGTGCACAAAAAAATGCGTAAGCGCCAGTTGCTCTACATACCTGCGTGGCCCTTGCGACGAAATGGCTTCACGGGATTGGAAAAGTTTCAGTGACAGCAAATTATACAAAAAATCTTGAAAGTTTAAGCTTACATCTCATCTAACGTTTAAAGCGTCATATCAATGCCTGCAACCATTATGTTTTATACGAACCTCGCAAACTTTTGAACACGTTCTCTTGTGATACCTGCGAAAGTATTCGGTATAATTTCCGGTAAGATTTCGCGGACAATCTGATCGATTTCTCTTACATTGTGTGCTGAGACTGAAACTTTTCACCTCGGGCAAAGCTTCGTCGCACGGCCGAGACAAACATAGCGAGCAACAGAGCTTGTTGTAGATGTGCGTGTTAATACACACGAAAGGACTCCAAACGACACTTCACTCTGATTGGGCAGAAAAACACAAAGATTTTCTGGCACCAATCAGATGCCAGAACGACTGCGACCGTTTGGAACTAGTCTGGTAAGACAATGTCCCCAGGGGCTCTTCTTCCTTTAACTTGAAATCGACTCACTGCCCCTGGGTCTCCGAGGATGGGAAATATGTAAGCATTGAGGTGTTCTGTTCAGACTACTAAAATAACTTCAAGTGAAAACCACATGTATTTTAGATACCATAATAGTAACACAACAAAATCTCCTCAGTAGGGTGGTCTCGTCATAAGTCCAGTCTCACTGGGGGGCGTGAGATCCTCCCACTGCGGGTCCGGGCCCGAACATCCTCCCCACCTCTCCAATACTTTTGGAGACTTGACACTGGTTTCCGTGTAACTTGTTTCTTCTTCGCCTTTTCCTTGACCTTTCGAGCAACAGACTCCCCACCGTAAGCACCGCTGTCACAAAATTCATCACTTCCAAATTGAGTACTGCTTGCTTCCAAACGATGTAGCCTCTGTACAGGTCTCCTTAGAAGCCCTTTCTTTGTCTTCAAAACAACAGTACGAATCAAGCCGTCTTTTCCAGGAAGCAATCTTTCAATTCTTCCCATTGGCCACTTTCCTCTCGACACCTTGTCTTCAGAAATCAGCATTACATCTCCAATCTTGAGGGCTGGTTGTTCATTCACCCACTTCTTTCTAACGGATAACTGATGCAAGTACTCTCCCCGCCACCGTTGCCAGAAATGGTTAATAAGCTTCTGCTGGTACAGGTATCGCTGCCTCGTTGTGCTTTTGTTTGCTGAAAGTTCGTCTACGAAGTCCGGTAAGCTAAACAGGGATCTTCCAATAGCAAGATGAGCTGGTGTTATAGGCGTTAGATCTCTTATGTCGTCACTTACTGTGGTGAGCGGTCTCGAGTTAATAACGGCTTCAATCCTGGTAAGGATGGTGGCCAACTCTTGATAGGACAACAGCGCTTTGCCCAAGATCTTGCGAAGAGGTTCCTTCACTGAACGCACCAGCCTTTCCCACCAGCCGCCATGCCAAGGGGAGCGCTCGACGATGAACTTCCACTTGATTCCCTTGGAGGTCAATTTGGCCTGGAGCTCTTCCTGATCTATCCTGTCCCACAATCCTTTATTGACAGATGACCCTTGTGTGAACAACTGTTGGATCTCACGGTCAGCGCATTTGAGCGTCTTCGCATTGTCAGACCAGATGGTTCTACAGAGCCCTCGTCTACTGATCATACGAAGAAATGCCTGAAAGAACTCTTTAGTGGACAAGTCACCCGTAAGCTCTAGATGGGTCATGCGGGAGGAGTCACAAGTAAAGATGCATATGTAAGCCTTTTCTGGGGAGGCACTCCCTCGTACGAACAATGGCCCTGCAAAGTCTACACCAACGTGAGTGAAGGCTGGAGACAATGACGCCCGCTCTGATGGCAATGGCGCCATTTTCTGTGAACATGGACCAACTCGTTGACGCCGACAAACAAGGCACTTTCCCAGGATTCTTTTAACTTCACGACGTCCCTTGGTGAGCCAGATCTCTTGTCGTAGAACCGAAAGAGTGCCCTCCGGTCCAGCATGAAGTAACTCCTTGTGCACACTTTGTATGATTTTCTCAACTACCGCATGACCATGTGGTAAGATTATTGGATGTTTGGTACCCTCTGGCAAGTCTGAGTGCTGTAATCTACCTCCTACCCGTAGCAAGCGATCTCTCTTGTCGAAATAAGGGTCCAATTTTAATATAGCACTGGCGTTTGGTAAAGGAAGGTCCTCCTCCAGCCTTTCATACTCTGCTTGGTACACCTCTTGTTGTATCTCCCGGTACCACCTCAACTTGGCATCTTGCAGCTCCTCGGCTGACAGCTCTTTGGAACCTGCACTTATTCCTGACTTAAAAGCTCGAACACCTCGAAGAACAAATGCTGTTACCCGGATTAGCGTCAGCCATTGCTCATATCGAGATGGATCAATCACTGGTTCCATAGTAATCAACGCGCACGTTCTTGTCACCCTTTGTTTTCTTTCTTTCTCTACAGACTCGGTCAATTCGTTTGGCGACTCTCGTTGTTCAGGCAGGCATTGAGAAGATAACCAGCACGGTCCACTCCACCACAACTTGCTATCAGCTAAGACCTTTACGGGCACTCCACGTGTAAGTAAGTCAGCAGGATTGTCCTCCCCTGAACAGTGTTTCCAATGGTGTGGGTCCCATGTGGACTGAATCTCAGCAACGCGGTTTGCTACAAATGTCTTCCACTGGCTACTTGAGCCTCTGATCCACTGAAGAGTTACCGTGCTGTCAGTCCAGCAGACTACCTGCTCTACTTTGAGTGTTAACGTTAGGGATTCTACAACAAACTTCAGCAATCTTGCGTTAACAACAGCTGCAAGTAACTCTAATCTCGGTAACGATACAGCCTTTGCGGGAGCCACCCTTGATTTGGACATGACAAGATGTGTTGACGCATGGCCGGTTTCATCCAAGCACCTGATATAGACTGCCGCACCGTATGCCTTAGGTGAAGCATCACCGAAGCCATGGAGCTCTATTCTAGAACTTGATCCAATGTTTTCCATGAAATAGCGGGGAATGGTGATACAACTTAACTGTGAAAGTTCTGATTTCCACGACCTCCACTGCTTAGCAATATCCTCATCTAACTGGTCCTCCCACTGTAAACCCTTCTGCCATAGTTCTTGGAACAACATTTTCGCTCTGATTGTAAATGGTGTGATTAGTCCCATAGGGTCAAAAACCCTCGACGCAATGCTCAACAGACTTCTCTTCGTTTCAGGGTCACGAGCGGCCAGCGTACTTGGTGGCATATTAAAGAGGAAGCAGTCAGTTAGTGTATTCGAACATATTCCCAGTGCCTTGAGCGGTTCCCTTGCATTGAAATCAACAGTACTGGACTCTGCCTGATCTTGCTCTGCAATGTGGCTAAGGACCTTCTTCGAATTACTGGCCCACTTTGTCAGATTAAATCCACCTCGTTCCATCATCGCACTTAAGGACTGCTGTAACTTCACTGTATCTTCAACATCATCAGCACCACTAAGGCAGTCATCCACGTACATGTTCGACAGGACTTCCCTTGATGCATCAGGGAACTCTTCGCTGCATTTCTTCGCATGGCTTTGAACTGTGGCAATGGCCAGGAATGGACTACAATTAACACCAAATGCCAACCTTTGCAGCTTGTACACTCTCGGTGGTTTATCACTTTGTAGATCCCTCCAAAGATAACGTAGAGCGTCCTGGTCTCGTTCGTCAACCTTGATCTGGAGGAACATCTTTTCAACATCAGCCATAAGTGCAATCCTACGTGCTCGGAATCGAAGTAATACTGATACCAGGTTAGGTTGAAGTGCTGGCCCTGACAGAATACAGTCATTGAGAGATACCTCATGCTCGTCATATGCTGAAGCATCAAAAACAACACGGCATTTTGTAGTTTTCTTGTCCTCTCGAAAGACTGCGTGATGAGGTAAATACCTGACCTTCTCGTTATCATCAACTGCTTCCTTTACTTCTACGGCAAATCCCTTATCTACGTATTGGTTGATGGTATCCTTGTAAGCATTGGCTCTCTCTGGGTTTCTCCTCAGCTGTCTTTCCACACTCTCAAGTCTCTTGGCTGCCTGGAGGTAGTTTGACTTGAATGGCAGAGCATCGCTTTTCCATAACAGCGGTACTTCATAACGCTCACCATCAAACTTCAGTCCCTCGTTGAACTGTCTAACAGACTCTTCTTCCTCTAAGGACATGGGTGTATTCCCTTTATCTACAATTCCAATAGATTCCAGCTCCCAAAACTGCTTAAGAATGTCTGTAACTGGATCAATGCACACGGTAGACAGCATGGATTGAGTGTTCTTAGAAGAAAGACCCTCGATGGGTCCTCCTACAATCCATCCAAGTGTTGACTCTACTGCAGTGGGAGCATGAGTGGCTTCCCCTTTCTTGCATTTACCACTCATAAATGAAAAGTAAAAGTCTGCTCCTATCAAAATATCGACGTTAACTGGTCCACGAGGGTACGAGTCGGCAAGTATCAAGTTCCGCAGGTGGGGGTAATCTTCTAGCCTGATCTCCACTGGTTCTAGTGGTGTGCAGATCTTGTCAATGGTGAGGGCCTCCATGCTAACTGGTGTTGAAACGTTTTCTTGAACAGAGGCAAGTGAGAACCTGACTTTCTTCATTCTCTTCGTTTGACTGGCTTCTCCCCCTAACATGGATACACTAAGGACCTCAGAAGGTCCATCAAGGGCAAATGATTCGGCAACCTTCTTGGTGATATAAGACCTCTGGCTTCCTGAGTCAAACAAAACTCTTACAGGTGCTCTCTGGAAATCGTCTGAAACCAGCATGGCTGTCCCAGTCTGTAATAAGGTTTGTTGCATCTTGGAGTTGTATGAAGCCACGAATCCACTTAATGTTGTATGTCCCTTTTCTTCCATGGTAGGATCCCAGTCACCATGAAGTATATTGTGATGACGCCGGCCACATCCTTCGACTTTGCACTTGGGTTGGCGGCATACTGAAGAATAGTGGAAAGTATTTGCAGGCTTTAAACAGTTAAAACATAGCCGGCTCTCCCTTACTAACTGCCAGCGTTTGTCAACTGACTTTCGCTCAAGCTCTGGACATTTAAAGGTTTCATGTCCCTGCTCCTTACACACATGGCAAGCTGCATAACTTCTCCGATTTGTCTCACTTGCTAGTAGAGCGGCTGCTGAAAACACTTTCTCCCTGGTGTTCCTTGCCCCAGCTCCATCCTTGTCTCGTGCTCCACTTCCTCTAGCTGTCCCACCATTCTCACCAATCATACTAGCATTCCTTTTTCCGGCCTCCTTGGAAATCACTTGTTTATTCAGGAACTTGAAGAAAAGTTCAAGATCAACACTCTCTTCCTTTGTGTCAGCTAGTTCTAATTCCCATTTCTCGGATAACTCAGGTGGAAGTTTGGTTTCTAATATTGGAAGGAGGATACAAGAATGGGTCGTTGGCTTTTCGCCTAGGGCCTCCAGTGCTCTAATCCGATTCTTTAGCGTGTCATGGAGATCTCGCAAAAACTCTACCCCTTCGTTTGACCTTGGTAACTGGATAATTGACTTGACTAGAGATGAAATAATTATTCTTTTCCTACCAAAGCGATGTTTCAGAGCATCAACAGCATGCTGATAATTAGCACTAGTGACTTCAAATCCCTCGATTGTGTGATAAGCAATCCCTTCAAGTACTGAACGCAGGTAGGTGAATTTTTGAACAGAAGGCACATTGTCATTATCATGAATAGCAACCTCGAATTGGTCCCAAAAGTTTTGAAATTTTAAAACATCTCCATCAAATTTGGGTAACTCAAGTTTTGGTAATTTTAAATGTGACTGTTTGTGCTCCGCTGAACTCGGAGTAGTTTGTTCGTCTGCTTTGGAAATTGCTTGTCTAGATATATACTCTTGAGCTATGTCTAAAGCATTATCAATCACTCGTTGATAGTCAATCCACTTTTGAGCTTCTTCAGCAACTTCATCATCAGAAATAATAGCAATAATTTCCTCTCTTACCTTACTACAACTCTCCATGTAACCATTCAACTTTTGAACACGATTTTCCATTCTTATGATGTTGTTGCTGGGACTTTTGCTTGTCTCAAGTATTACTTGTATCACAGCATTAATGTCCATCTTAAGGATCATTTCTTTCCTTCTTAACAACTGAAAATTACTTAACTGATGATTGGCAGACTGTGACGACGAGAGTTGACTAGTTGATGCTGCAGGCACGTAGTCAGCTGGCAAGGCTTGTTTAGAGCCTATATGAGTCGATTTCTCACTTTCGTTTTGCAAAGATGGAGGATTAGATTCTTCTTGCTTTATAGCAACTATAAGTCGAGCCATGAGAGCTGCTTTCTTTCCTTTTGCCGGTAATCCTCTCCTTTGTAACTCAGCTTTGACTAAGGAAAGAGACATTTCACTCACAATTTCCTCCGCTGTCGATGCACAGTTGTCTGCCATATTCAAAACTGTAATCGTTTCTCTCGATGTTTACTTTTCTGCTCAGTGCTTTGCTTCCCCAAAGGTTTCTCAAATCCGGCTTCGAAGGACCATAATGTTCTGTTCAGACTACTAAAATAACTTCAAGTGAAAACCACATGTATTTTATATACCATAATAGTAACACAACAGAATCTCCTCAGTAGGGTGGTCTCGTCATAAGTCCAGTCTCACTGGGGGGCGTGAGATCCTCCCACTGCGGGTCCGGGCCCGAACATGAGGAGGGTTTGGAAAGATCTAAGGGAAACCCACAGGTAGCCCAAGCTCTCTTAGAGAACTACAAAAGGAACACAATTTGCATATCGATTTGTAAGGATTTGTATGGGATTTTCTGCAAGATAGCCATAGAGATAGTTAAAAGTGAAAATATTAAATAAAAATGGCTTACCTTGTTCCATACGTGTAATGCTGCTCCTGGTGTCGTTATTTTATCGATTTCACTTGATTTAATCGGGTTTTTTTAATCCTTGTTTTCTCTTCTCAAAGAGAACTTGGGCTGCCTGTGGGAAACCTGAAATATTCAAGAGTCGCGTTTCCTGGTTGACTACGTGACTGCACACTCGTGAACATCTTGGAAGTCGGCATTCGCTCGTAGAATTTCGCCCAAGGAAATATCTGAGGCTGAAAACCACTATGCATTTTCTACTAAAGGTGATTTTGAGTTTAATTATTGTAGATCATAATAGAAAATCATGTTTCCAAAGCGAAGTTTACCGATGCGACATGCTCGCAGAAATACTGGCATGCTTACGATGAGCTGGAGTTTTTACCTTATTCTCTGTCGTTTGAATTGAAGTGATAAGATTTTAATAGATTTATATTCATCGTTACGAGCTTTAGAGTTACGTTTCTGTTGCATTTTATTATAGATGTGTGATAATTATACTCATCTCGTTAACATCTGCATGCCGGAACAAATATAAAAGCGTCGCCGCCCGTAGACTTTGTTGTGTTCCAATCACTTACGAAACTCGACTAATTTTAGTAACTCCTATGCTGGATTTGAACATAGTTAATAGAGGGGACTGGGTCCACTCTATTAACTATGATTTGAAGCCTAAACCAAGCTAACGTATTCTGGATCAAGGATGGCTTTTGATGGGTCCCAATAATTGTTAATAAGCCGAAGTTTACTTTAGTACCTAAGCAACGGAGCTCTTTAATTAAGTATCAATTTCCCAAAATGTACTAGTCTAGTGTTGCGTCCTGCCTCCACTTTTTAACTACTTCTCAAAATCTCTAAATCTTTTGAAAGCTATGTTACTGCTTGTTCAAAACAGTTTCATCGGTGATAGAACAATGAGTCGACTAAAACATCCAAATGGGCAACAACCCGCATCAGACATTTTGTAATGATATAAGACAGGTTCATTTACGTCAAAACGAGAGCATTTTCAGTTTGAAAAGTCAGATATGTTAGTCTTTCGAGATTTTTGCTCGATATTTCGCCATATGAGAAATTGAAGAATTAAGAAACGGTGGGAAACATGTTTTAAATATGTTTTCTTAGTGCAGGCTATCAATCATACGTTCCAAATCATTGAGAACGAATGATATTGTTAAGGTCGGTGTGACAAAGAACCGAGGCGACCTTCTCGGTCAACGTATTTGCAATTCGTTGTCTCCGTCTACTTAACCAAAAAAAAAAGATTTTCAATGGCATTAGAAAATGAAATGAAAAGTCCTTTTTGTCTCCCGTTTTTTCTTTTTTTTTCTTTTTCTTTTTGCAGTTGATATAAAAAAAAAAAATCTGAAAACGGCACTTCAGTCGCATATTTTTTCAACTTTTTTCGTTGGGTGAAAGCCTGATTCGAATTTTTACTGCGGTAGCATGTACTTCGCCGTTCCTTTAGAGCTCTGAAAAGGGATTTGAATTTCTTCAGTGTTCATGTAACATGCAGGGTTGATTCTAATTTCGTTTCCTCGTCATTTGACAATAATCGTATCGTATATTTTTATCCTTTCAACCTTCAGATCTCAATATCATTTCTCGTTATTGTCTGCGAAACGTTTCCTAAAATTATAGCGTAAAAAACTAATGTTCATCAAATCAGATCATGTGATATTTTTCTTTATTCTCGACATCTTTTTGCTTGATATTTAAGGAAGAAATCACTCATTGGCTAATGCCGGGAATGGAAGGGTACATGGCACAGACCTTAAACTTAGAGGAGTGTTTCTTTTTTTCTTTTTTTTTGGAATTATCATGTTTAACGCGAACATCTCACTTTCTGGACTCACCACTTAATAATTCTGGATTTAAGTTTTTATGTTTTATCGCTTGCCTTAGAAAAAGCGGCCCTCTCCGGAAAATGCTGTCACCCTTGTAATAAACATGGAAATGGGACCTATTTGAAAGAAACGAGGTTTTAAATTAAGATGATCGATATTATATAAGACTGTTAAGATCGATTAATTCCAGTTTGCAATCTTTTTTATTTTCACTTTGCGAACTGTTTGCTCAAACTATTTTCGTAGCATTTACGTATATAGATTGCGTGCCAAACTCGATTACTTTGTACTCTCACTCAATTAAAATTATCGACTTAATTACCGTGAATGAATTTAGATTATCATATTATCTGGCAAGCCAATAATTTTGTCTCTTTTTTCCACTGATGAAAATGCATTGGATCGGAAAACACAATTTTTCAAAGGTACATCTTCAACCATGTAGCTAAAAGAGTGTCTCTTCTTTATTTACGTTCCAAATCCATGCAACGAGATTTTGCACAGTTTCGTTTAGCAAATACGCATCGCCTTTGATGATAGATGTATTTAATTACAAGACTTGTGATTGACATTAATCCCGTACGGTGATTTAAAAGTGTTGGCTTATCGTGTTTTACACCAGTTTTCACAAGAATCAATAAGAGAGAGAAGTCGGTTTTTATAGTCTGTTCGCTAACCGGAAGTGAGAAACCTGTTTTTACGACCCGCCACAGAAGTAAGTTTCCCATCACGTGTTTTGAATTTTGCCAGAGATTGAGACTTTATTTGCGTTTTTCTGATTTCGAATTACAAATGTACTTCTTTTAGATCGAATAATTAGTAAAGCTTGGATTAATATTATACGGTTTGTGGTGGTCGTCTGAGCTGACCAGTTCCGAGTTAGGAAACACACATGAAAATTATTTCAAGGTCCTTGAAAACCTATTTCCTCCAACGTCAAATTAATTTTATTATTAGCATACCTCGTTAAGTAAGTCTAAATCTTTAAAACCCAACTGCTTTTCATCTTAATTGTCATTTGAAGTAAAGGCAAAGAAACCGCGCTGTTTGCAAAAACTTTTTCTTTTATTCTACTTCAGGTCACAGCTCAGGTGCTACTCCTCAGTGTCTCAACAGTGTTGGGTTTTTCTCGAGGTCCTCCTTTGAGTACCTGCCAGTCTAAGTTCCCACATCACAAAGGCGCCAAGGCACAACAAGGACCGTCTCCGTATAACATCTCTGTTTTCCCGCTTTCCTACAGCCCTGGGGACAACCTGACGGTGTCTATCTCAGGATCACAGCCATTTAAGGGATTCATATTAAATGCGCAAGGGACTGAAAGTTTGATTCCGTGGCCAGTAGGAACTTTTACTCAAATTCCAAATTGTATGTAATCTTTAAACCGTGACTGCTCCTTTTATTTCTCGCGTTTAATTTAAGACAGTTCTCTGGAACTAGACATCTGGGAAAGTCACTTTTTTGTGTCTACTATGAAGTGAAGATGAAAACATGGGGTTTTTAGATTTAGTTCTGCCAAGGAAGGAAGATGGTTGTTTATAACATTGTAACTTGGAATGCCACAAAGTTTCTAAGAAAACGCTAACATAGGACTTTTCCCCTCCCCCTCCCCCACTGGAGAAATTCGCCGATATTCCTGGAACATCGAATTGAACCCAAATACCCTTTCCCTCTTTAATCTTACAAGCAAACAATAAAGGGAAAGAGGGGTGGAGGTCCCTTATACCCCCGGCTGACTAAGGATGAAACTTTTCCGGCTATTCTTTAGTGAAAGAATGGCGATCGTTTCTTTTTTTTCTTTTTTTTTTTCGGAAATGTTGCAACCTTTTTTTGACACGGTTATTATTATTTTTTTTTTGCAGATACGGCTTATTATTACTGTTCTGGAGGCGATCCAAAGGTAAGGTATTACATACTTGTTTCACATT
Organism: Stylophora pistillata; assembly: GCF_964205215.1. Lineage (NCBI taxonomy): Eukaryota > Metazoa > Cnidaria > Anthozoa > Scleractinia > Pocilloporidae > Stylophora > Stylophora pistillata. The sequence continues at coordinate 307,619 of NC_142529.1, forward strand.
CGTTAATAGTCGATAAACATTATCGGTGTCTTGGCACAGGTAACTGATTTTTTTTTCTACTTCCATATTTAGAACACAGTTGGTAATAACAGTCCTAAGCCAGCTAAAGAATTGAATTCGCGTCAGTTCACTTGGATGGCTCCTGAAAAGAGCGCAGGGAACATCAGCTTCATGTAAGAAACATAGGCATCAGTGTTTTTTTTTTTTATGTCATAACATTTGATGTACTACTTTTCATAGAGTCAACATGAAAATGTAGGGGGGGGGGGATTATTTGTGAAGCGTTATGCGTCAGTCAGTTCGAAGTCTCCACCTTTCCCCCGCCCAGAGATATCTTCCCGGCATTTGAACTTTTGAACATTGGTTCGTTCAAGTCCCTCTCTACCGGGGCCAAATTTGAGTTCAAATGCGTGACTCAAGTGCCGGATTGATCGGCGCATAATTGTTAGCATTTTGTTGGAAGTTGCAATGCACTGATCCCTTTGCGCGAGGCATAGTTGCATACACAGAGTTCTTAACGCAAAGTTTTGAGATACGTGGTGGCCAAGGTAATAATAATACTTTTATTTATTACCTTTGGCGATAAGAATTACGGTATTATTACAGTAAAAAAAAGTTCAAAATTCAAAAATTCAAATTCAAAAATTCAAAACACAAGAAATATTATACAACTAACTTATGTCAAATTAAGTTAAGTCTAGAACCTCTAGAAATAAACGATTGTTTGTGCCTAATAGTGCGTGATGCAGGTATTCCGATTTGCGCTGGGTTCGTCTTACAAGATCTTAGGTTATGGCTATGATCCACAGCCTTGTCTAAAAAACGTTTCATTCCAGGTTTAAATATGTGGTCCCTGCTTTTTCCAGACTTTTATGTGTTGTTCATTTTTCTATATACAGTGCAACCATCGTTAAGAACTATTCCACTTTCTGGGAAAACGTTTCTTCACAAGTGGTTCGCGGTCCACCACCGGAGAATGTCACAAGAGGGACGTCAACGGAGAACTTTCAGGTGAGCCTATCAAAAATGGGTCCAGCCAAGTATGTTTCCCGGTGCGGTCTCGTTTCATTCTAGTTTTCCCAATGGAGAAAGATTGAAGGGAGGAGAAGGACCTGGGGAATAAGGTTGCGATATTGGCTGTCCAACAAGTAACGGAGGTTGAAAATAAAAAATAAAAATAAAAATAATAAATATTTATATATATGTTCTGTTTTGGACGAGTTTAATGCCGTTGGTCTCTTCGTTACGTCCTTATCGTACACTTAACTACAGATTCACGTCGAGACATTGTATCCTGTGGATCCTGTTACTGGGAGGTCATCGTTAGGTATACCAATTTTACGCTACTTATATTTAACAATTATTCCACAAGCGCGCGTTGGATATGAGATGATCATAGCCAACTCGGCGCTACGCGCCTCGTTGGCTATCTATCATCTCATATCCAACAAGCCCGAGTGGAATAATTGTTTTATTAAAAACGTTAAATTAAATTATTAAATTTTATTAAATTTTTAGCTCCCTTTTAATTTTAAGCTGACACGTACGCTTGCCATATTTGTAGATTATGGTATATTGGCTGATACACCATAATGGCTAAGCCAATAAAAAGTCTTGAATTGCATTATCCAATGATCTAGTTTTTAATAAAAATATATATATTCAGCGGGCTTGCAGCCTTCTCTGATCTTCGGACACGAAGAACCAGCCATCATATATTTATTTCATCGCACCAGCAAATTAATTAACTAATATATATAAGGAGGTATGTTCTTTATTGAATAAAATTCTGTCTGACGAGCGCTTCGGCGCGAAACTCAGAGTAACAGAGAATCGATGCGTCCTCTTTAATTCTTCTACATACATACATATAAAAATGTTTTTCTACTCAATAAGGTTACACATGGACTTTAATACAGGTTTGTTTTGTAGACCGACAAGAAGTTGGTGCACTCATCAGTTAAATTCCTTATACACTGCAGCATCGCTTGAGTTTATATACATCGGCAGCATGATCGTTACAAAATTTGAACTTTGATTGGTTCTTAAGGATGCGGTTGAATCTAAGGAGAAAATTTCGCTTATGCGTGCAAGTTGATACGAGTTCATTACGTTTGTTGAGCGTTGCCATTTCTGGTTTATATAGAATATAGAATTTTTCGTCAGTACATAGGTTACATCGTTTAGTAAGATTGCTATAAAATTTGGCCTTGTCTAGAATTTTCCAGGAGATTGCGAAGTCCTTCTTTTGATCTTCTAGCTGCCAGAGGTGTTTGCTCAGTTCAGTGTCATTCATTTTACTTTCATGTTTAAATGACATTTGGTGATTTCGCCATCTCGTCTTGAACTCCGTGGCGGTGAGGCCAACGTACGTCTCTGTGTTTTCAGCAGTGGTGATCAGGGGTGGCTTCATACACTACTTCCTTGGCTAGGCATTGACCTCAGTTTCAAAGGGCATTTGTCTGGTTTTCTGCAGTTGCAGGGTTTAGGGGGTGTTTGTACTTGAGGTGATTTGTTAAGACTTAGGATGGATTTGTTGTGTCCATCGATAAATCTGTTTTATGTTTGGTGAACAACTATAACTTAGCATAAGATTATTTTTGTTAAACAGTTTTCTTAATTTATTGTTCGGTGGAAAGCATTTCTCCTATGTTGGTTTGAAAATTTTTACTAAATGGTAGGTCGAACCAAATTATGTTCCTATATCTCTTTTTCCTGTTAGTGGTGGATTCTGGTGGCTGCTGTACATGTGGTGAGGTGAATTTACGGGTGTATGAATAACCGCTTTTCTTTCACGCTTCTTGGTAGGGTGGTGCTGCTTCTTTGAAGGCTTCCTCGTCTGATGAGATTTCAGATAATCTTTTGTTAATAGCCTCAGGGATATTCTTTATAATGCGGGGGGGGGGGGGTGGTTAGATTTTCTGTGGACATAGAGCGGAGTGGCTGTAGGCTTCTAATAAGGCTTGTACTTTTCAGTGGTTAAGTCTAATGTTACGTCAAGGAAATTTACGACCTTTTTGTTGGCCTCGATAGTAATGCGTAAGTAATTTTTGGCGAACACTTTGCAGATTTCTTTTTTGATTTTTTCAATTTTTTGTGGAGTTTGGTCGATTTCTGCCAAGCCGTCATCTCTGTAAAGCCCAATTTCCATACCTTGAGGTATTTCTTTAAGTTGCGAGAGCATGTAGATTCCCACTAAATCCCATGTTTCAGCTCCGTCATAACTACCCATGGTGGCGTCGAAGAGCGTGTCGGTGTTTCTCTTCTGCCAAGGGTTTCCGTTGTTGAAAAAGCGGGATTGTTTAGCTTGTATGATTATGCGACGATCATCATCTGAAATGGTCACATAATCGGCTGCGAAGTCAAGGGCACGCTGGAGTAGTGTCTCTAATATGGAAGGGTAGAATTCCACTACATCAAAGGTTATGAAAGCGCACCAGTCCTGTGTTTGTTAGGCAAATGTTTGAACCATTGTAGCACAGGGGAGGTGTTTTTCCACTGGTTTACTTGCGTGACGTTCAGTAGTTTCTTGTTGATCTTGTCAAGGATTTGTTTACTAATTTTTCCTGTTTCGAAAATAAACCAACGTATTGGTCTTTTAGCTTATTTATTCCTTTTTGTAAATCACTCTTGTACTTGATGTATATTTAGTAATCAGGTTATGTAAACAGGGCTCGACACTAACGGTAGCTAGCTAGCCACAGACTAGTAGAAATTCAGTTTTGGCTAGTGGTTTTCGATTTCCACTAGCCAGTTTGGCTAGTAAACAAACTGAAATTGTCGTAACATTTAAGTTGTCACTAGCCACGTGGCTAGTAAGTTGAAAAGTTAGTTTCGAGTCCTGGTAAACCTTAAATATTCACTTGTAAAACGTTGTCTCTACTTTACAACAGTTATTATCAAGCCTTGTTTATACGACAATGTGTTCTGAAACAATGGTGATCATTTTACATCATAGATTGACAAGAACGGATGTGGAGAGACCAAAGGGTGTTACTCCTTACCATCAGGCTGCATCGGAAGTGCAGATTGTTCCTATCTTTTCACTTTCAGTGTTTCTGATGGAAATGTCGTTATAGAAATGAGTGCCAAAGTGGGCTGGGTGGCTGTTGCTTTTAATGAAAAAAAGTTAATGGTAAGAGGAGACCACAGAATTTTCAGCTTCAGCTCATCTGTGTGCTATCGTGATTCTTAATGCTAATACAGTTTCTCAAGTCACAAATTTGATTTATTGTTGGCGTTTTCTTTCTTTAGGATAATATGGATTCCATAATGTGCGTTACCATGGCAAATAATTTAGGGGAATTGCGTCATTTCTATTCTATTGGTCATAGCGTTGTCCGAGAAGACCTGGTGAGGAATATCTGGCTATTTCTTCTTAACGTGACAATGTCATCCCCATAATAAGTAGAACGTGTTGGGTGTTAATATCACTTATATGGCAATTTCTCTTGCAGACTGGTAACTCGGACATCACCTTGGACAAGATAGTTTACGAGGATGGTGGGATAAAGTGCAGGTTTGTATGAGGGAGATGCAGGCAAGTCTTGGCATCAAATGGAGCTATTTTCATGGCCTTGTTTTGGTTGACTTCGCTCTGTGATTGGTTTAGAAAACTCTCGCTACCCTCTCAGCCAATCAGATGCAAAACAAAAACCAATCCCAACTTGGTCACTCGCGTTTTCCCGCGCTTCAAGCAGGTTGCCGAGCTTGTTTTCCCGCGCCTCAAGCATGTTGCCGCGCTTGTTTTCCCGCGCTTCAAGCAGGTTGCCGCGCTTGTTTTCTCGCACTTCAAGCAGGTTGCCTGTTTTTACTTTGAGTTGTCATTGGTTAATGATCCTGTTAACCTCTGTTCTGATTTGCAATTGTAATTCGTCTGGTTTTGGGTTTTCGACATTCAATTGAAAAGATCTATATTAGTGGGAGTGGTAGTTCAGTAACAGGCCTTTAAGGCGCGAATACGAACCTATTTATAATACCTTTATTCTGGCACAACTAGAACCTATCTAGCCCCTCTCAATGTTCTCGGGTAGGAGTTATCTCATTACAGTTCCTGCCAATTAGTCATACCATCAAACCTACGCTACACATTTCTAAGGTTTAGTTAAGTCGGTTCAAAGGACACAAACTCAAGAATCCCGATTGGAAAATGGGTCTTCGACTTTTGTACCATTTTCCTTCAATGAAGGGAAGTTTTTGTTCAAGGAACATCTTTTGTAATCCCGAGCGTGTTCAGAGTGTGTCTTGAGGAACGCTTTTGGCTGCGATCACGAAAACTTGTCGGAAATAGCCTTTATGTCCATGCCAAAAAAAAAATTGTGTGCTAAGTGAATGGATTCTAAGGGAATTTAAAGTAACTTTTCCCCTTCAAGTTAACAGATTCTGTTCTGTCTCTTTACCTTCAGGGTGACTCGAAAACTTACTTCGAATGCAGTCCACTTTAGAGATTTAACTAAAAAGTGGTATTTGCTCTTCTCCTGGAGTAAAACAAGTACGTAGCTTTACTCTCACGATCAGCTTCTGTAGTTGACGTCTTAGCAGCCTGGTCCAGGAACTAAACTTGTGGGAACAATTGGAAAAGAAGGGTGATGGAGCGGGAGGGGGACGAGTATCATTTTCATCTTTTTGCGAACGGTATACCCTTTTAATTAGCGTATGTATGAGGATGAAAGTCAATAAAGGAGCGAATGCGCACTTACCCCCCCCCCCAACCTAACAACAGTCAATTGATGACAAATGAGGGTTAATGTTGGGTGAAGGGAGGGGTTGGTGTGCAGTTGCTCAGGCACTAATATTGATCCTTGTATGATCAGGTTCGTCTGGCGTCGCACAGTATCACCATGGCAATCAATCGGTCACAGCTGACATGGTGGACCTTGGTGTGAATGCAGTTCTTAAAGATGAAAAAAGTCAGGCTGAAGCTACGGTAAGATGTTCAACCATTTAGTTCACGTTAAACCCGTTAAACCCTAAGTGTGATCAACATCTTATTCTTTAATCCTTTTTCTTTTTGTTGGAATAAAGAGGGAAATAGCGAGGCCGTAAGTAACTGAACCAACCTAACTTACCAAGTAAACCACGAGCGTTGTTAAAGAATGTTTTACTATCATCCTCTTGTTACTAAAGATAACCAAAGATGGATGCGGGAAGACAAAAAGCTGCTATTCTGAGCCTGCAGACTGCAAGTCCAGCAAAGACTGTGATTATCTTGTGACCATAAAACCCGTGGGGGACAAGTGCGAGTCAGGCCAAGTGGAATTTGAGCTTAGCGCCAAGAAAAAATGGGTGGCCATTGGTTTTAACAATGAAAAAAACAAGATGGTAAGAGCACATAATTGTAGTAAGCGAAATGTTACGCTCGTGTATTAACGCTACAGTATTGTTAGAATCAGATGTCACAGTATGACGTCGCAGTATGTAGGCACAATTTCATTTGCTAAGTATCCAGAGACCTTCCAGTTTTGCTACCAGCGCCTTGTGATTGGCTAAAAAAAAAACTCAATCAATCAGAGGCAAGTATGACACTAGTCGTGACTTGGTTAACAAGTAATGTGCATTTCAGGCCGCATACTAACCAGGCCGTATAAAGGTTCCCGTTTGATTTCTACCTTTCCTCTTATTCGCTTTGGTAATCTCTTTAATCGTTAACTCCCATGAGTCACAGACTGAATTCCTCCTCACCATAGCAACACAGTAAAGTGCTAAGAATAAAAAAGGTATGAATTATTAGTTGATCCAATGCCAAATCCTCAGAGCTAGCATCATGAGAATTGTATGTAGGAGAACTACTGACGAAAGCTTGGCAGTTAAAGGGTTAACTGATCCTTACCTTCGCGACAATCACTGCGAAACAACACTCTTTCACGCAACGAGAAGGGGCCATTTCTATTCTCCTGGTGAACAACAGAAAATGCGGTTGATATTCACTGCCTGTTATTTGCCTCTTTTAAGGATGGCACCGACGCCTTAATTTGCGCTGAAGTCAATCACAAAGTCACTGTGGAACACTATCTGGCTGACCGAGGGTACGGTAGACCGACGAAGACCACCCCTGTAAGTATCTCGCACTATCGATCTGTCCGTCTGTACTTTTACCTACATCAGTCTAGACATAACTTGTATGAGTCACAACATGAGGTTGTGAGTATAGAATTGAGTAAAATGCACCGATGAACTGAATTATAGCGAGTTTCAATTAAGTGTGCCGTGATTGTCGTATTTTTGGATTCCAGATTCCCGCTTCTATAGTTGCGACTCTAGTTGAATCAAAAGGTGGAGTTGTTTCCTGTCGGTAAGTCCTAGTTCATCTGCTAGTCTATAACAAGTACATCAATCCCCTTTCCACCCCGCCTACATCAACCCCCACCCCCCTCCCCACCCCGCCTACAGCGATCCGTCGAGTTTCCTCTCATGTCATGGATCTCTGAGGACGTAAATGAAAGCTAAAAAACACAACAAGATAAACCAGTCGTGGTTCAAATAGAGTTATTTTGTCTCTTGCGCTCAATTTCTTTAACTTTTTAATGGTATGAAAATGCCACAGAAAGAAATGCTGTAAGAAACAAGGTAAGAATTCTACCCTTTCATGAAATAAAAGATGACACGTTTATCATCATTTATTATAGTTTTATGAGGAAATAAAAGATGACACGTTTATCATTATTCACCATAGTTTTACGAGGAAGAAGAAAGATGACCAGATGGTGGATTTTACAAAGACATGGTATCTTGTGTATGCACGCGGCCCTATGAGTAAGTGATTTTGCTTTTTGAAAAGTAAATATGTGTTCATTATTTGATAGTGTGAACGTTTTTTGTATCGATGTCAGTTCCTGAGTAACTGTGCACCTAGTCCCCCCCCCCTCCCAAACCCAACCCAACATAAAGCGTAACTTTACTTTTTGGCAGCTGACTGCTGTTGGTTCAGGGGAGGGGTGGGTGCTCAGTTTCTCAGATTTTGACATTGATCTGTTTTTTAATAAACAGGTGGAGACAAAATAGGCATACACTCCACTACTCCAAAAACAAGCCCTCAGAAAATGGACGTCTGTGAAATTGGAGAGCTTGGCGTAGAGGAGGAAAGCTTTGCATTGGTACAGGCTCATGGTAAGAGAGATAAAATTGTGGTTAGAACAAAGTTTCTCCAAACAGTATCATTTTTGGAAAAAATTCACAATAATCCAATTAATAAACTTCATATTTAACCTAAGAACTCTCGAACAATTGACGGAAGATTCAGTTCATTGAGTTATTATTACGACGCGCAATACGTCAGTTGTTTGCCCAACATATTTGGACAATTCTTTATAAGGAGAACAAAAATCCGATATTTTTAGTTTGTATAATTATGAGAATCAATGGCTAGATCGCAAACTTCAACTTTAACAGACAATTCGGACGCTAGTGTGATTCAAGAAATTATTTACATTCTTGACCCTCTCTCTGTCTCACAGGCTGTCTAATGGTTATTGCGTGGATTGGTTTTGCGTCTATTGGAATGTTCATTGCTCGTCACATGAAGGTGTCTTTTGGCCAGAAGGTTCTACTTGGCACAAAGATGTGGTTTACGGTAAGACCGTTATTCTTTCAAGGACAGTTTTATCAAAACATTCGTTGGATCACCGTACTTCACTTTTTATCCTAAGCATCGTGGAGATTTGTTGTATTGTGATATAACAGCAATACAATACAATACAATACAATACAATATTCTTTATTTACAAAACAATATTCTTTATTTAACGAAGGTGACGTAATTAACCCAATGAGTTATCTTACTTACGGCCTTCACAACAAACCCACCATCCCACCCCAGGGGAGGACATCCATCACACAGCAATCTCGTGTGTGGGAAATTAACGTCTCCTACCCCAACCTTACAGGAGACGGGACCTCCATTTATTCGTCCCTATCCGAGAAGACTAGAATATCTAACCATTTCTTGATGTTATTGAAAGGTAGCAAATTCTTCTCAATTATTTTAAGACATTGAGTGTTGGTCCGGCCGGTAGTTTCCGGTAGAAGTAGTTTCCTGTTCACTTATGATAATGATAGATAAACCTACAGAAACTCTTTAAGTGTTTGCTTGAAGAGTGAGATATTTTGGATCAAAGTCCTTAGGGCTCTCCAGAGTATGGATCCTTGCAGGGCCACAGGTTTTGACTTGATACCCCCTAGAGTTCACAAGTTACTGTCAGAAGAGATAGCTACACCTTCAACTGCAATATGTAATCAAGTATTAAAGAAAAGTGAATGGCCCAAGGAATGGAAGAAGGGAGAATGGGTGCCCGTATACAAGAAAAAGGATCATCACAATGTAGCTAATTATAGACCAGTTACCATATAACAGCGGTGGACAAGATATTCGAACAGTTACTGTGCCATCAACCGGTAGACAAGTTTGAAGCTATTCTCGATGCTTTCATGTCAGCTTGTAGGAAGAAGTATAGCTGTGAAACGACTCTCCTACGACTCGTCGAAGATTGGAAACATGGAATGGACATGGGGCAGACTGTAGGGATTTTCTCGTCTGGTACGAGTGAAGTATTTGATTCATTACACCCCTCTCTACTTTCAGCTAAGCTAAGAGCCTATGGATTTTCTCAGAGCGCAGTCATCCTAATGAGATCTTATTTTACCGAGCGAGAAAATAGAACAAGAGTAGGTCAGGTAGTCAGCAGCTGGAAAGAAATTAACAGGGGCTGTCCGCAAGGGTCAGCTTTAGGGCCTATGCTGTGGAATATTTACCAGAACGATGTGTTTTACATTCAACTCGAGAGTCAGCTATCGGCCTACGCGGACGACCACCAACTTTATTACGCCCATCAAGACCCAGAACAAGCAGTGATGGGATCAATAACAATGGTAAACAAACCTCAAGCTGGTACAGTGAGAATTTTCTTCAGGGAAATTTAAGCAATTATCAGGCCATGATCATGTCTAAGTACACTCCACTGGTGGACGTTGGAATTGACTCTGTTAAAACAGAACTAACACTGAGGATCTCAAATAACTAGGTGTTGTCATCGATAGACGCTTATTGTTTTCTGAGAAAATATCTGCAGCTTGCAAGAAGGTTCGTATGCGGGTAGGAGTGCTGATGAGGTTGCATAAACTAATATCGATAAATGAAAAACTCAGTACCTGAAAGGCTGCCATATTACCATACCTAACATATTGTGGTCTTGTTTGGCACTTCTGTAAGAGCTCAGATAGGAGGAAACTTGAGCGAGTAAATGAGACGGATTTGAGAGCTGTATTCTGCGAATGGAATTCTTCGTTTAGTGAGTTTCTTTCTCGAGCACGTTTGACAAGCTCGTTTAATAGGCGATTGCAGGACATCGCAATCTTTATGTTTGAAGTAAAAAATAAGCTACTTCTTACACATATCGTCGACTTTTTAAGGAGTCACCTTCCAGTTATAACTTGAGAAATTCAGACTCTTTTATTCATAGGATAAATTCAGTAAAATTTGGGAAGCATTCGCTAAGATACTTTAGGCCGTTCTTTTGGTCAAAACTATGGAGTAAGAACAGGGCCATAACTTCCTTATCAACATTTAAAGCAAATATCTGGAGGGAGAATCTGATTACATTAATTACTGATGGCGGCTGCATAAACTGTCACTTTTGTAATTCTTAATTAACAGGAGCTTAATTGTTATTTTATTATAATTGTCAAGTACCAATTGATTTTAGTTATGAGTATAGATAATTTAACTTATTGTAAAAATTTCCTTGTAATCTATATATTTATACACCTGATATATATTTATACACTCGTACTCAATACCTTAGTGTGATTTTTAGATTTTACTGTAATTTGAAGTGCCCCCGTTTAGTAGACGAACCCCTTGCTTTGCACACGTGGCCTTAACGCAGGTGTGAGTGACTCTCACGCATGCCACTCTGGCGTCCGTGATTTCCCGGAGTTGCCTGTCTATTCCCGAGTTCCCTTGGGTCTAGTGAACCTGGGATTCCATTTTGGCCACTTGTTGTCGGCTAGAAGATTTGACCCGATAATAACGTTATGATTGAAAGTTAGTATCTGAGTTCACTGCGCACCCACTCCTCCCCTTATCTAACATTAACCCTAACTTGTTATCAGTTGACTGTTGTCGAGTTAGAGGGAGGGGTTCGTTGCTCAGATACTGAGATTGATCCATATTTTGATCGTTATGTTTCAGTTTCACCGATTGTTGATGGTTCTGACAGTCTTGTTTACAATCCTTGGAACTATCCTCATCTTTGTTCATGCTGGTCGCTGGACTAAGGTAGGACCAAATCTTCGCCTCCTTCATCCCCGGGGGACGTTAAAAATCCCACGCACTTCTTGCAAATAGCAAGGAACCTAGTTACTAGTCTTGTGCTTTAGTTCTGTTTAAACTGCAAAATGACCTTTTAGAAATATTGTTAACTGCCTTGTGCAGTCTGGCCACAGTCCTCAAAAAATTGATTTAAAGTGCGTAAAAGCAAACTCAAATAGCGAATGCGCTATATGAATGTATCATTGTCATTAATATTATTTTCTTAATCCACGTCACAACACGCACAAATAGAAGAGTTAACCGGTGATGACGCCAAGTTACAACATATGCCCGGCGCAGAGCGCAAGTCAAGAGTTTTCTAGAGGTAGATTGATGACTAAACAAGAGGCTAGGCTTGTATAGAGTCTAGCGATTGGCGAAATAGGTGGCTAGTTCCCAGCCCTCTTTTTTTTTTTACTCACAGGAAGCTGGTGCTCATCCAATCACTGGTATACTTGTACTGGTACTCGCTGTTATTCAACCAATTATGGCAGCATTCAGACCCCACCCTGGAGAGGAAAAGTATGTTTGAAGAATACTTTCTTCTTTCTTTTCTCTAAAGTATACTTAGGAGTATTGTTCCATATTGCTGGTGTTCCTCTTCTTTAGACGCTACATCTTCAACTGGGCCCACCGTGGTGTCGGGCTGTCCGCACTGATCCTGGCTGGTAAGGAGTCTTTTGAAATTTCATCTTACATTACTATTACTTTAGAATGATCGCTGGCTCAGCCCTTTAGTTTCTTCAACTTATTTCTGCTTAGATTAACAATGCACTGTACACCAAACAGGTGATGGCACTGACTATGGCATCAGATCCTCATGATCCATTTCTGTAGGAAATGATTCTAGCTCAGCAGATGGGAGACTCACAAAGCAGTTCTCAGGAGTTAAAGGAAGATGATACTGTGTGGGAAACGTTAGCAACCTACTTTACGATATCATCCAAAGTCATGAACTACAGAGATCACCGAACAGTCAAGCAGCTGAAAGACTAATTTATATCCCATTCCCACTAATGCTTTTCAGCATTTTCTTTAGGTACTAACCCCTACTTTATATAACTTGTCTGGAATAATTCTTTTTTAAACTTCACAGTGGTGACCGTGATCTTTGGTCTTCGCCTTCCTGACTCAAGGCTGGGTGACCCCGCCCTCTACTTCATGATTGCCTACTGTGTGGCTTTGATTCTAGTGGTTGCTTACGATATTTACGATACTTTGACGTCGGCACGCGGTGGAGCATCTTTCAACGTTCAACCAGTAGGAGGGAAAGAAGGTGACTACTTATGGACCAAGAAAGCTGATTATTGAAAGCATAAAAAAAGTCATTTTCTTTCAGCAAACTTTACCATTCGTTCCGGCCGTCTTCGATTGAATCTCTGAATCGCTCATGTGATTGAGTGACTGTCGACTGTTTCTATCACTCTAACAAACAGTGCCTATGTGCCACAAATGTAAACTTGCTAAATGCACACCAAGACTTGATCGAGGTCAGTCGTATACAATACTTTTGGTTTGTCAGCTCCATATGAGCCACTCACGTGACTCATTTTGTATTTTTATTTCTTTTTTATTGACAGATGGAGATATTGAATTGCAGCCCCCTGATATTCCGGTATGAAAACTCATTTAATAACCCTTGTCCCGTTACATCTTTTGTTGTGCTTAACTTTGGTCCTGAGGAAGAAACGAGTACTTTATCGTGGCAAATTTTGTTCAAGGCGATTTTTCAATCCTCGTTATTTAGTGAAATGATATCTTGAGCGATTATAAGTAATAACGAATTTATAATGTTTTCACGCTATATCCCTTTAACTACCATAAGTGATCAAGACAGAAGTTCAATGCCATGATATCAAGTAAACAAGAGATGAGAATTAGGAAAAATATCAATTTTGGGTTTATTGATTGATCCAATACTTAATTTTCCAAACTAACATCATAAGAATTGTATGGCAAATAGCAAGGAGACTTAATAATGAGGTTTTGGGTGTGAAAGGGTTTATAACGTCGGTGCATAATGATCAGCGGCTTGGGTGATGTAAAATGCGTTCTTGGTGAACTCATCAAGAAGAAATCCTGAATTTCAATTTTTCTTTTTCTCTACCAGTCTAAGCTTTGTGTACAAGTAGGGTAATACTCTCCATGGATGTTTCCTTTCGGATCATGTCTCACCTGTGGTTTCTGTTTTTTCTTGTTGTAGGCTGTGGGTGAACGCAAAATTCTGTTCGCCTTTACGGTTGTAGTTTCAGTGGGTGTTGTGATCGCACTTTTGGTTTTAATTGCGATCGCTGACGGAGAATCTCACGAACATGATCACAACAGCTAAATCAACAGTCAAGGAGTGGGTATCTGAACGTGTGCTATATTATTAACCAAGCACGAGGGCCGCACTGGGAGAATATCGGCCCGAGGTCTTGACAGTACAAGAAGGACCGAGGGCCGATATTCTTCCAGGACGGTCCCGAGCAAGCTTGGTTAATAAGAGATTTATTATACGAGTGAAGTTCAAAGGGACACAAGTGCGGTATCATTCGGGACCATTCGGGACAGTGCCCGGTCCAATACTGAGAGAATATTGACCGGCAATATAGCATTTTGATTGGTTGATTTGAAAGGGCGGAGCCTTGAAGGAAGAATTCATCCGAATTTTCGCTGATCATGAACAAATTAGACTCAAGTTTTCATATTCTTTTTTTCTAACCCCTTTAAATCTTAGCCATCGTTTACCCACTGCTATTGTTTTCTTCGTTTTTGTTATATATATTTGATGTTTGTCCAACCCTGCATTCAACTGAATTAACGAAGAAGTTGCCTTTAAGGTCTCAAGGTGCACGGGAATGCCCTCCCCTTCCTTGCCTTCTTTGCAGAAAAAAATTTTTTTTTTCTATCAGAGAACAATCAGGCACTCTCCGCATGCTCTCAACTGACATGCGACGTAGATGCAAGACCCCCTCTTCACTCCCCTCTTCCCCCCTACTTCTTCGCCCTTTTAGGAAAAAGTGTTAAGTATATCCTAGAAAATCCTCAAATACTAGTGGTTCGCTAGTGTAGAACTGTCCCCGCCCCTGCCCCTACCGCCCCCACCCCCACCCCTTTGTAAAATCTTGCTTACACTCTTTTTAGGTGTTCTACTATTTAAACTTTATATCGTATTTACTCTACTTCAGCTCTTTCTCCCTTTGCAGGTCGATAACATAACTTACCAAGGCAGAAGGTGTACATATAATGGTGGACGGCATACCCTATTGAAGTGATACCAAAGCAATCTTCCTAGAACTAGTTAATAGTTAAAACTTATGTTAGCCCTCTGGTTAGCCCTTATGTCTTTTCAATTAGAGTACATTAGTATACTGTCTCAGTTATTTTCTACAAACATCACTTGTTGTTGTTGTTGTTTTTTTTTTTTCAGTGAAAATATATGTTAGATGAGGACATACATTCATGAAAAATTATATAGAGTATTAAAAAGTGTTTGGCGGCTGTTCCCTCTAGGCAATAGTAAGCTTAGATTTGATACATTTAAATGATTCAAACTTAAGATAATTTTTAGCTTAGACACAAACACGATAATTTATCGGAAATAAATCAATTTTAGGTGAGAAAAAATTTCTTATAAAATTCTTGGCTCAATTTAAAGCGCTGACTTTAATGGTTTCTTTCGCTCGAGCTACATTATGTTTTTAGGATCTATATAGAGACGTCTTTGGCTGACATTATTTTACTTAGGAAACTGGCCTTGAAGTCGAGAAGAAATTTCAAGTTTATATGTAACAAGTTGAATACATACTGTAATGATCAAAAGAAAAGACATTAGACAAAGTTGTTTTGACTCTTATCAAGATGAGATTACGATACCGCTGCCATTTGCAGTTTGATAATGTTCAGTGGTGTCCCTATTCTTGTCGTAAATTTAAATGTGTGGGAAATGAGTAAACTGGCTAATATGTGGATAAAAAAAGTTCGCTAAAGTACCATAATAAAAATACCAATATAAAAAGACATCCAAGACTCATAAGCTTTGTATATGATATAAAAGAGAAATCTTGGAAAAAAAAGGGTAAAAAATAAAGTAAAAAATTAAAAAATAGCTGGGACCGAGATATCGCGGTACAACACTCAACCAACACAAGTGCGGGGAACTTACCTGAAATGGACAGTAAATTTCAATTTTATATCTAACTGGTGGGCTATACACTGCAAAGATCAACTTCGAAATCATTTTGTTCGAAAAGGGCTTTGACTTTTTGATAACGTTCAATCTCAGTGGCGATCCCATGCTTGTCTTAAATTTAGGGGTTTGGGTAAATAGAACATTTGCCAATAATTGGATAAAAGACGTTGTTTAATATGCCAGTATAAAAACACCGATATACAAAGACATTTTAGAGTCATGTAAAATCTGGGTATAAAATGGTGAAAGAAAAAAAATAGTAGGAAAGCAGCAAGTTCCCGGAGAAAGGATCTGCGCCCTGACTGGGACCGCGGGTTTCCTCAACCCACAGGGCTGCAACGAACCCGCCTTGAGATCGAGAGAAAGTTGTAAATTTATACGCAATAGTGTATACAAAAAAACATTGGCTAATGTACCAAAATAATTAGACATAATACAAAATAATACAAGACATCTTGAACTATTTATAAGCTTGGCCAAGAGGTTGTAATCTCTTGGCCTCGTAAAAGGAAAAAAGAAACTAATTATCGCGAAAAGTTTAATAAGGAAATTAACCTAACTAGCTTGTTCCTGGTATTCAGTTGGTTAAAAGAGCGTGATAATTTCGTAGAGCGAACATACGAGGGAGGTATCGGACAGAGAGTGATTAGCTTAGCCTGGCTAATAGTTCCAAGCCTATCAAAACATTTCGCCCCCCGCATAACCTATAACTATATAACTCCCTTGACTACGACGAGAATAGGCTACAAAGTAATGATGATTTTGGAATTTTGGAACATATAGATAGAAAGGGAGCAGGGTCGGCGTAGTGGTGAGAGCGCTCGCCTTCCACCAATGTGTCCCGGGTTCGATTCCCGGACCCGGCGTCATATGTGGAATGAGTTTGTTGGTTCTCTACTCTGCTCCGAGAGGTTTTTCTCCGGGTACTCCGGTTTTTCCCTCTCCTCAAAAACCCTCATCATTTGAATTTATTTAATTTAGAGTTAAACATTATCGTGTCTAAGTAAAGGTGTTATTATTATAATTATTATTATTCTGGCTTCTTATGCTTGTATTCACGGTTTCTGGCTTCATTGTCTAGCATTGTTCGTTGCAAATAAAAAGAAGAGATACGTATGATGCACGATCCTCGCAGTAGAGAGCGAAAAAGAAGAAAGTTTCTTCTTTGTTACTTTTATGAAAACGAGAGATCAATACAGTATTCAACAAATTGAAGTTCTTGACTGTAGTGACCGCTTCCGGTTGTTGTTTTGTTACCCGTCAATCATGTAATTTCCCAGTTAGTAAGTAAGAGAGAGCGGAGCTCGGCACGGTTGTAAAAACAAACTTAGAGTTCAACAATTAAACCGTTTCGTAAAGTAACACTCTAGCGTGCAGTCAATACACTACACTGGCGACGAGTGATAAAAAGCAACACCAAATCAACGAAAGTCCACTCAAGCCGATAGGAACACAGAATCAAAACAACCCAAGTAAAGCCGACCGCTTACGCAGCCATGAGCAACCTACCACCGTTTCCCTCATTTGACCTTTCTCAAAACCAAGGAGCACTTGGCACTCGGTGGAAAAAGTACATCGCACGGTTCCGCAACCTTATTGTGGCATTGAATGTGACCAACAAGAAGCGACAGCAGGCTCTTTTGTTACACTATGCAGGCGAAGAGGTCAACGATATTGTTGAAACGCTGCCCGACGCCGTTGCAGGAGCAGACGACGATCCGCTCGAAAAAACAATCACGGCTCTCACAAACCACTTCACGCCGAAGACTAATGTAGCCTATGAAGAATACAAGTTCAGGCAGGCAAAACAAGACCCAGGATGAAACACCTATCACAAACCTGCGAATTCGCTGATGCCGACCGAGAAATCAAAAGCCAGATTATTCAACTGTGTTCGTCGTCCAAGCTACGCCGAAAAGCTCTCAGTGACCCTGGAATTACCTTACATGCACTCCTCGATTACGGAAAAACTCTGGAGCTTACTGAAACACAAGTCAAAGAATTGGAAAACTCAAAAGCAGAAGTAAACAAACTCGAGAAA
Organism: Stylophora pistillata; assembly: GCF_964205215.1. Classification (NCBI taxonomy): domain Eukaryota; kingdom Metazoa; phylum Cnidaria; class Anthozoa; order Scleractinia; family Pocilloporidae; genus Stylophora; species Stylophora pistillata. The sequence goes on from NC_142529.1 coordinate 325,139, forward strand.
CACCGTGAAGGAACTCGACGGAAATCTTGGAATGGACCCCCACGAGACAAGAAGGAACGCCCGGGACACGGATCTTCCCGATCACACTCAGGAACAACAACATGCCGAAACTGCGGCGGTGCTTACCCACACGATGGTGGAATGCGAAGTTGTCCGGCTTATCAGAAAGTGTGCCGAAGTTGCGGCAAGCTGGGACATTTCGAATCAGTCTGTCGCAGCAAACCAAAGGCAAGATCCCATAAGCGAGAGTCACGGAAAACAGTCAGTACACTCGACGAGTACTTCGATGAATCCAGTGACAGCGATGACGAAAACATCTTCCATCTAAGCATCCACAGTGTTAACGGAAAGAACATGAAGCAGCCGTTGTTCAAGGTCAAGATCAATGGTACCTGGCTGACTCTGATGGCCGATTCAGGATCTAGTATCACCATCCTAGACGAGAAGGACTTCAAATCACTTCAGAATAGACCACGCCTGAGCGACACCACGACTCGAGTATACCCGTACAAGTCCAAAACGCCTCTGCGTATGCTCGGGAAGTTTAAAACAACCGTAACAACTGAAGACGAGATCACATCTCGGGAAACTATTTACGTCGCTGAAGGAGCAGGCGGATCCCTTCTCAGCTGGCAAGCCTCGCAGAACTTAGGACTCATATCGATCACATGTCCACTGGCATTTATATCCAGACCAGAGATCAATCAGCTGGTACAGGAGTATGGCGATTTGTTCAAAGGCCTTGGAAAGTTGAAAGATTACCAAGTATATCTGCACATCGACGACAGCGTCCAGCCCTCAGCACAATCTCACCGACGTGTACCCTTCCATGTCCGGAAGCAACTCGAAGATCAGCTAGAAAGAGACGAGCAGCACGGCGTTATCGAGCGCGTGGATGGACCGACCCCATGGGTTTCGCCCGTCGTTGTAGCACCCAAGCCCAAACAGCCTGGCGAAATCAGAATGTGCGTTGACATGAGACAGGCCAATAGAGCGATCCAACGTGAACGACACATCACACCAACGATCAAAGAAATCATCGCCGACCTGAACGGAGCCACAGTGTTCAGCAAGCTTGACTTAAATCAAGGTTACAATCAACTAGAACTCGCCCCGGAATCTAGATTCATCACAACGTTTAGCACCCATGTTGGACTGAGGCGGTATACGCGCCTAAACTTTGGAATCGCCTGTGCAGCCGAAATATTCCAAAATGCCATCCGCGAAACCTTGAGCGACATACAAGGAGCGCTCAACCTGAGTGATGATATCTTAGTGCACGGAAAGACACAGGAAGATCACGACCGAGCTTTGCGAGAAACCTTTCAGCGCCTCCGGGAGAAAGGCCTAACCCTAAATCGCGACAAATGCGAGTTTTCACAGCATAGCCTCGAGTTCTTTGGTTATGTGTTCTCTAATGAAGGCATCTCTGCTGATCCGAAAAAGGTCCAGGCGATAACCAATCTCCCACCACCAACTAACGTCGCAGAAGTGCGCAGCCTCCTTGGTATGGCCAATTACTGCTCCAGATTCATTCCTGCGTATGCAACGCTAACACAGCCCCTCCGTGAGCTGACCCAAAACAACATGCCTTGGGAGTGGAGCCAAAGGCAAGACCACGCCCTTCAACAGCTCAAGACCGCCCTTATGCAAGCACCTGTAACCGCTTACTTCGACCCCAGCAGGAACACTGAAGTCAGCGTCGATGCAAGCCCCGTTGGGCTTGGGGCAATCCTGGCTCAAACTGACCCCATTACTGGAGACAAACTCGTGGTTGCGTATGCAAGCAGATCCTTGACTCCCGTAGAGCAACGCTACAGTCAGACTGAACGTGAAGCTCTTGCTGTCGTATGGGGATGTGAATATTTTCACCTATACGTCTATGGCAAACCGGTAACTGTCATCACAGATCATAAGCCGTTACTTGCGATATACAACAATCCTCGATCAAAACCACCACCACGCATTGAGAGGTGGACACTGCGCTTACAGCCCTACCAAGTGAAAGTTGTGTACGAGCAAGGAGAAGGAAACCCGGCTGACTATATGTCCCGACACCCTGAGAAGTCAACGCTTTCCAGCAGTCGACAGCAACGCGTGGCAGAAGAGTTCGTGGACTACATCACACACGCTGCCAAACCAAACGCACTCAAACTAGAGGACATCACGCAGGCAACTATGAAAGATCCAACCCTTCTAGCCGTCATTGACGCTGTGCATACCTGCAACTGGTTTGAGCCGTCTAAGCGACTCGACATAAACCAAAACACGTACAAAGCCCTCGAACGGGTAAAGGAAGAATTGACCATCTGCAGTTCCTCGAGTGTACTCTTAAGAGGAACACGGATCATTGTCCCTGAAGCCTTACAACAGACAGTAATTGATCTCGCACACGAAGGTCATCAGGGCATCACGAAAACAAAGTCACTGCTTCAGGAGAAAGTGTGGTTCCCAGGTATCAACGACGCAGTAGAGAAGAAAGTGAAATCCTGTCTTGCATGCCAAGTGACGACCCCAGAAACCAAATGCGAGCCCCTTAACATGTCACCGCTGCCAGAGGGACCATGGCAACAAATTAGTGCAGATTTTAAGGAACTGTCTGGTGGAGGATACTTACTCGTCCTCTACGACGACTATTCCAGATACCCCATTGTAGAGGTCATACCGTCAGTGTCTGCAACAGCCGTCATACCACGTCTCCACAAGGTATTTGCAGAGTTTGGTGTACCGGCGAAAGTGCGCACTGATAATGGCCCGCCGTTCAACGGAAGAGAGTTCCAGTCCTTTGCAAAGAACATGGGATTCGACCATCGAAAGATAACCCCCAAGTGGCCACGTGCCAATGGAGAAGCTGAACGGTTCCTGCGCACAGTTAAGAAGACGGTCGAAGCTGCAAACATAGAGCAACGTCCCTGGAAAGAAGAGTTACACGAGATGCTTCGCAACTACAGAGCAACACCGCACTCGTCAACAGGCAAGCCACCAGCCACGGTTTTATTCAACAGGCCCATGCGCGTTAAGATTCCTGACATACCCAGTTCCAAGGAGGACCCAGCATCGATACGACACCGAGACATGTTGGCTAAGGAGAAGATGAAGAGCTATGCTGACCGGAAAGCATATGTGAAGCCAAGCAACCTCATGACTGGAGACAAAGTTCTAGTCAGGCGTGACCCCTCCGGAATTAATTCCAGAACACCTTATCATCCTGAACCCTATGTCGTCACTCAACGCAAGGGTACGATGATTACAGCCGAGGGCCGAAAAAAAAACATCACCCGAAACTCTTCGTTCTTCAAGAAGCTGGAGCCCGACGTCCAGGTCACAGTTGGCGGACCTGTGCATGACAGCCTAACTCCCCCAGCTCTGCCCATTGATGCTAAGGAGAGTACGCTGTCAAAACCTGCTGAGTGTGGACCTCGCCGCAACCCGCAGAGACTCAGACGACCTCCTGCATACCTCAAGGACTTTGTCTAAGACCTCTTGAAACCCAAGGAGGGACGTTTTCATATGTTACTGTTTGTTCGCTCTGCACTAGATGCTCAGAGTCGGTTCTATATTTTGTTGCAGTTTCGCTATAGCTTATATATATATTGCAAGGTGGGGAGGAATGTAGTGACCGCTTCCGGTTGTTGTTTTGTTACCCGTCAATCATGTAATTTCCCAGTTAGTAAGTAAGAGAGAGCGGAGCTCGGCACGGTTGTAAAAACAAACTTAGAGTTCAACAATTAAACCGTTTCGTAAAGTAACACTCTAGCGTGCAGTCAATACACTACATTGACAGAATAGATCTACGTTTTTACCCGCGAATTGCTCGGCGTGTTCACTGTTACTCTGGCGACGGTCCAAAGTCTGAATCTCAATCATGGAGGGGAGGGGGAGGGTATGAGGTCCAAATCAAAATGGAAATTTTCCGGGGGGTCAAATCAGCGAATTCGGTGGGGAATGTGCTGGTCTCTAGATTTGAGGTCTCCAGAGGTTGGCAACTCCACAGTTGTTTCCTTACCTTCAGAACAGCCATCGACGTGAACAAAAAGCATTACAAAACCTACCAGAGTGCTAATCAAACAGCTTACAGTCAGGGCCCTGTGAACCTTAAAGAAAGAGGTGGATTAAAAAACGACAAAAATGAAAAGAAGTTGTCCACGAGCCTGACTTCTTGATGATAGCTGGGTATTTTTGTGTCAGTCACAACACATGCTGTGCGGATATCACGGTATAATTATAAATAATTATTTACCCTCAGCTAGGTAGGTTTACCCAATCACTAGGGAACGAGAGAATCTGCTTTTGAATGTCCCTCCCTAATCGATTATCTTATGGCAACTTAACCACCTCCATTATTCCCTTCATAAAACTAAATTTGATTCTCAGGTGAATGTTAGCGAACACTTCATCGAAGCAGACTACATCACTAAAGAATGGATGGTAAAGTTTTCTCAGTTTTTTAACATCTGTTGATACCCAGCATGACCTGAAAAACATTTATTAGTTGATTATTTGTAGCTTCCTTGAAGTTGCAAAGGGCCATTGCAGTTATGGGGCTATCTTGTCAAATGAATGCTAAAAGTTCATTGTCATCATAACACAGTTTCAGTCCTCTATGAAGGAGTACAGCGCATGTCTGGCAGCAAGAGGGGTAATATTTAACAGCAGAGCAGGGGGGACCTCATCAAGCTCCAGTGGGCCCGGGAGAGGATGGAGACCACTTCATAAACTACAGTTGTTTGAGGTCAACAAGAAGGTAAATTATTTCAGGATACAAATAGAGGGTTCATATTGCTACCTAATGTGATTTAACAACCTCAGGACAGTACAAATATTTATTAAAAAAACATACTAGTAATATCACAGTTATGCCTCACTCCACAATGATTGGTGTGATTTAAAATTGTGACAATTCACAGTCACAGAATTAAGATTGAGACAAAGATAATTTTCATAGTAATTATGGTAGTACTGTTAAATTGAATTAATTTCAGTTGCGTGAAGGTATTAACACTGCACAAGATCTGTTTAGATGTGAGACTTATCATTCCATCATTTTTCTGTGGCCACTGAACAACCTAGCCATTGGGAAGTTGTCAACAGACAAGTAAGGGATATTTTTAATAAGGGTAAGAGTAAATACTCAAGGAAAGAGATGTAGAAGCTTTCTTACCCAGAATCAATATATCTTCTTTGGTTCAACTTCTTAATTAACAATGATGATCCTATTGATTTCTTAAGATTACCACTGCCCATCACTAGTTCTGCAAACGGAGGTTCTTCCATACTCAGCCATTACTGATGTTCCCCTGAGAACACCAGGTTAGTTACCATTCTTAGTATATTGTTCCTCTATTGGTGTTGCTCTTTTTATATTAATTTTATATCTTCATTCATTTTTCATCTTCCATCTTCTTGTGAGGAACCTTAAAGCCAACCTGAATTGTTTAAGATCCATTCACTGTCAGTTACCTGAATTACTACTCTCTCTTGTGTTTAGGACAAATTTTCTTTTTGCAAGCTATCAGCAATTTCAGAAAATCCAAGCATTCATTCAGGTAATGTCCAAGAATTAACTGTCTAGTGGCAAGCAGTGCAAATTACATGGTTTTGATACTAATTTTGGAATGAAGTTTTCTAATCCTGTTGTCTCAGATGCCAACTTTACCATTTTAAATATGAAATAATTTTGTTTTATTTTTTTCTAGAGGAAGCACAGATACACTTGAAGAAAAAGACTGTGGTATGAATAGTGATAATGATGACGACATCCTTGCTAGTTTCCAACCAAGGGGGAATACAATCCAGGGAGCTAACAAGTGCCTGGTCATGGGTGAAGAGTGTGATTCACAAGGAACCTCTCAGATGCTTCAGGATGATGATAATGCAATAGAGGATTTTGATGATGAAGACTGAGGTGTGAAACAGTACTTCTAACCTGTTCCATTTGGGAGTCATACAGGGTGGTTCATTTGATTGTGATACAGTGCCCCCATCAAGGCTGTCATCATTTGTACAAAAGCAGGGGCTAAGACCCTGATTCTGCTAAACCCACTCTTTACAGAGGTTGGTTTTAAAGTAAAGTTTCATAATTTGTCTAATTCCACAAAACTTGTGGTCTGAATGCTGGTAATTTTAAATCACCAGAAGTAAGACCTGGATCTTAAAGAACATTGTAAATTGTGTATAAAACCATGAAAACAGATTACCAGTCAATAGTTTTGTTAAATAATTCCATGTTTAGAAGCTATTTATTCAGAGATTACAACTGACATTTGGCTCAGTGCAGCAGTGACTTCCTAAACTCCCTGATGTATAGCTCAACTTATAGTGTTCTATAAAGTCCACAGGAGGAAAGGGAAGCATGATTTTGTAAAGTTATACAGATGGCAGAGAAAATCAAAAGATCCGTAACTATACAGCAATTTATTAAATAATTTAACAAAATAACTTCCTTTTTGTAATAAGTTGTATTATGTATTTACACAAAGAAAAAGTGTTGTACATAAGATGAAACTTGTAAAAAATATTCAAAGGCTCCAAAATCAATGATTTTGAGCTACTCTGCATTGTATGTTCTTGTTTTAATACTCACAGCTATGTCATGGAACAACAAGCTTGAGATTAACTTTTCACTGTCTCAGTAGAGACTCATCTGACTCATTTGTAAACTATTGCTATTGTTGTGTGAGAATCTGAGGTACATTTTCTGTCTAAGACAGGCATATTTCATCACCAGACTCTATTTGTTTCAAGCAGTTTTAAAATCTGCTGTAGTATCTGGGGTGAATGTTTCCTGAGGGCAATACCCGAAAAAACTGGCTTGCTGGCATGCTCAGTGATAAGGGCTCCAATCTGTGTAGCATAAACATGCCAGATTTCCTGCAATGTAATAACATGTTCATGGATAAAAACAAACTTAAATAAATGAATGAAGTAATATTAAACTTCTGTCAGCTACAGTCCATCCTCTCAAAAAACCCATTGTAATTATGTAAAAGTTCCTCTCACTGACAACATTTAGATGGAATCTTGCACCTCAAAAGACTCCACTTGTTAGACCATTGCATTTATTAGCCTTTTAGTTTAATAGACATTAAAATGTTGACTTCTGCAGAATATTATCTTGTTCCCTTTTTTCCTCCAGGATCAACAATTTATAAGGCCTGGTCTGGAAAATAGACATACTCACAAAGAAACCTGCAAAGATTATGAAGTCTTAAACATTTCTTTATATGATAGCTCAGTGAATTTGGTATTGATTACCAGTAAATTTACTGTCCTGCAGTTGATAATTTCCAAAATTCTCTCATTTATTTACATAGCAATGAGTTCATAGCCCAAGGAGAAGTTGCATTTTGATCACCTCTGAGATTGAATGTCTATGCCTCTCTTTTGAATGAGCCATCTGTCAGAGGATTCTTATTATTTTACAATAACCTGCAAAGGTATTCAATGCATGGCTAACTTTGTAAAGAAATTTTGTTTATGCAAATTAAGAGACTGAAAGTTTTAAGGTCTCAGTGACAAAGGATTATGAGAAATCCATGGGAAACCTGCAGCCACTTTACATCCAAAGAAGCCCATCAGACCATTTGAAATGATTGAAGAACACCAGCAAATATGCCTGCACATATGCTTGTATTACCATGAGCGACCAAGACAGAATTTCTCCCTTCATTTTCAATGCAAAATCAAGCAGACAAGTGATGAGAATAAAGGAAAATGTTAATTAGGGAATTACCAGTATTAGTAGACCCAAAAGCAAATTCTCCAAACTAACATGGTAAGAATTTATGGCAGACAGTAAGGAGAATTACACGGGTGATCTTGGGAGTGAAAGGGTTATGAATAAATTCTGTAACAATACATTACAGCTGACAATCATGTGGAGTTCAAAATTACTTTTATACAGAGATTGCATTAATTCTGCTTAACGCTCATATATCCTGGAGTAAATCATCCCTTGATCATGCAATCAATTATAAGAAACGGATAATGAAGAAAACTAACAGAAAATAAAGGCACCAACTCACCAGCATTCCTTCTGTCCTGATAAGCTGAACAAAACACGGAAAGAGTTCCATATAACCCCTAACCCCATACATTAATTATGCACTCATTTCATAAAGACTAAAATAAAGGTTTCTTTGCAACACTCTATGCATAATTAATGTATGGGGTTATATGGAACTCTTGCCCAAAACACCTCTGTGTGGATTCCTTCGATGACGGCCGAAGTCTAGAAAGCAAGATAATTATCAAAACCTTCGCTGCAGAACTTGTGATTTACAATAAAGATTTCCATATAACCCCATACATCAATTATGCATAGAGTGTTGCAAAGAAACCTTTATATTTAGTCTTGATGAAATGGAATACATAATTAATGTATATGGTTATATGGAAATCTTTCCGATTATTTTTTTGCCTGTCGGGTTTTCACAATCTGGGCGGCCATTTTGAAATCAGTGAAAGACTGGGAAATATGTAAGCATTGAGGAGGGTTTGGAAAGATCTAAGGGAAACCCACAGGTAGCCCAAGCCCTCTTAGAGAACCACACAAGGAACACAATTTGCATATCAATTTGTAAGGATTTGTATGGGATTTTCTGCAAGATAGCCATAGAGATAGTTAAAAGTGAAAATATTAAATAAAAATGGCTTACCTTATTCCATACGTGTAATGCTGCTCCTGGTGTCGTTATTTTGTCGACTTCACTTGATTTAATCGGTTTTTTTTAATCCTTGTTTTCTCTTCTCAAAGAGAACTTGGGCTGCCTGTGGGAAACCTGAAATATTCAAGAGTCGCGTTTCCTGGTTGACTACGTGACTGCACACTCGTGAACATCTTGGAAGTCGGCATTCGCTCGTAGAATTTCGCCCAAGGAAATATCTGAGGCTGAAAACCACTATGCATTTTCTACTAAAGGTGATTTTGAGTTTAATTATTGTAGATCATAATAGAAAATCATGTTTCCAAAGCGAAGTTTACCGATGCGACATGCTCGCAGAAATACTGGCATGCTTACGATGAGCTGGAGTTTTTACCTTATTCTCTGTCGTTTGAATTGAAGTGATAAGATTTTAATAGATTTATATTCATTGTTACGAGCTTTAGAGTTACGTTTCTGTTGCATTTTATTATAGATGTGTGATAATTATACTCATCTCGCTAACATCTGCATGCCGGAACAAATATAAAAGCGTCGCCGCCCGTAGACTTTGTTGTGTTCCAATCACTTACGAAACTCGACTAATTTTAGTAACTCCTATGCTGGATTTGAACATAGTTAATAGAGGGGACTGGGTCCACTCTATTAACTATGATTTGAAGCCTAAACCAAGCTAACGTATTCTGGATCAAGGATGGCTTTTGATGGGTCCCAATAATTGTTAATAAGTCGAAGTTTACTTTAGTACCTAAGCAACGGAGCTCTTTAATTAAGTATCAATTTCCCAAAATGTACTAGTCTAGTGTTGCGTCCTGCCTCCACTTTTTAACTACTTCTCAGAATCTCTAAATCTTTTGAAAGCTATGTTACTGCTTGTTCAAAACAGTTTCATCGGTGATAGAACAATGAGTCGACTAAAACATCCAACTGGGCAACAACACGTATCAGACATTTTGTAATGATATAAGACAGGTTCATTTACGTCAAAACGAGAGCATTTTCAGTTTGAAAGGTCAGATATGTTAGTCTTTCGAGATTTTTGCTCGATATTTCGCCATATGAGAAATTAAAGAATTAAGAAACGGTGGGAAACATGTTTTAAATACGTTTTCTTAGTGTAGGCTATCAATCATACGTTCCAAATCATTGAGAACGAATGATATTGTTGAGGTCGGTGTGACAAAGAACCGAGGCGACCTTCTCGGTCAACATATTTGCTATTCGTTATATAAATGGCCCAAGGGTCTCCGTCTACTTAACCAAAAAAAAAAGATTTTCAATGGCATTAGAAAATGAAATGAAAAGTCCTTTTTGTCTCCCGTTTTTCCTTTTTTTTTTTTTTTTTCTTTTTGCAGTTGATATAAAAAAAAAATCTGAAAACGGCACTTCAGTCGCATATTTTTTCAACTTTTTTCGTTGGGTGAAAGCCTGATTCGAATTTTTACTGCGGTAGCTTATACTTCGCCGTTCCTTTAGAGCTCTGAAAAGGGATTTGAATTTCTTCAGTGTTCATGTAACATGCAGGGTTGATTCTAATTTTGTTTCCTCGTCATTTGACAATAATCGTATCGTATATTTTTATCCTTTCAACCTTCAGATCTCAATATCATTTCTCGTTATTGTTTGCGAAACGTTTCCTAAAATTATAACGTAAAAAACTAATGTTAATCAAATCAGATCATGTGATATTTTTCTTTATTCTCGACATCTTTTTGCTTGATATTTAAGGAAGAAATCACTCATTGGCTAATGCCGGGAATGGAAGGGTACATGGCACAGACCTTAAACTTAGAGGAGTGTTTCTTTTCTTTTTTTTTCGGAATTATCATGTTTAACGCGGACATCTCACTTTCTGGACTCACCACTTAATAATTCTGGATTTAAGTTTTTATGTTTTATCGCTTGCCTTAGAAAAAGCGGCCCTCTCCGGAAAATGCTGTCACCCTTGTAATAAACATGGAAATGGGACCTATTTGAAAGAAACGAGGTTTTAAATTAAGATGATCGATATTATATAAGACTGTTAAAATCGATTAATTCCAGTTTGCAATCTTTTTTATTTTCACTTTGCGAACTGTTTGCTCAAACTATTTTCGTAGCATTTACGTATATAGATTGCGTACCAAACTCGATTATTTTGTACTCTCACTGAATTAAAATTATCGACTTAATTACCGTGAATGAATTTAGATTATCATATTAACTGGCAAGCCAGTAATTTTTTCTCTTTTTTGCGCTGATTAAAACGCATTGGATCGGAAAACACAATTTTTTAAAGGTACCTCTTAGCTAAACGAGTGTCTCTTTATTAACGCTCCAAATCCATGCAACGAGATTTTGCACAGTTTCGTTTAGCAAATACGCATCGCCTTTGATGATAGATGTATTTTATTACAAGACTTGTGATTGACATTAATTCCGTACAGTGATTTAAAAGTGTTAGCTTATCGTGTTTTACACCAGTTTTCACAAGAATCAATAAGAGAGAGAAGTTGGTTTTTATAGTCTGTTCGCTAACCGGAAGTGAGAAACCTGTTTTTACGACCCGCCACAGAAGTAAGTTTCCTATCACGTGTTTTGAATTTTGCCACGAGATTGAGACTTTATTTGCGTTTTTCTGATTTCGAATTACAAATGTACTTCTTTTAGATCGAATAATTATTAAAGCTTGGATTAATATTATACGGTTTGTGGTGGTCGTCTGAGCTGACCAGTTCCGAGTTAGGAAACACACATGAAAATTATTTCAAGGTCCTTGAAAACCTATTTCCTCCAACGTCAAATTAATTTTATTATTAGCATACCTCGTTGAGTAGGTCTAAATCTTTAAAACCCAACTGCTTTTCATCTTAATTGTCATTTGAAGTAAAGGCAAAGAAACCGCGCTGTTTGCAAAAACTTTTTCTTTTATACTATTTCAGGTCACAGCTCAGGTGCTGCTCCTCGGTGTCTCAACAGTGTTGGGTTTTTCTCGAGGTCCTCCTTTGAGTACCTGCCAGTCTAAGTTCCCACACCACAAAGGCGCCAAGGCACAACAAGGAGCGTCTCCGTATAACATCTCTGTTTTCCCGCTCTCCTACAGCCCTGGGGACAACCTGACGGTGACCATCTCAGGATCACAGCCATTTAAGGGATTCATTTTAAATGCGCAAGGGACTGAAAGTTCGATTCCGTGGCCAGTAGGAACTTTTACTCAAATTTCAAATTGTATGTAATCTTTAAACCGTGACTGCTCCTTTTACTTCTCGCGTTTAATTTTAGACAGTTCTCTGGAACTAGACATCTGGGAAAGTCACTTTTTTGTGTCTACTATGAACTGAAGATGAAAACATGTGGTTTTTAGATTTAGTTCTGCCAAGGAAGGAAGATGGTTGTTTATAACATTGTAACTTGGAATGCCACAAAGTTTCCAAGAAAACGCTAACATAGGACTTTTCCCCTCCCCCTCCCCTTCCCCCTCCCCCTCCCCTTCCCCCTCCCCCTCCCCCACTGGAGAATTTCGCCGATATTCCTGGAACATCGAATTGACCCTAAATGCTCTTTCCCTCTTTAATCTTACAAGCAAACAATAAAGGGAAAGAGGGGTTGAGGTCCCTTATACCCCCGGCTGACTAAGGATGAAACTTTTCCGGCTATTCTTTAGTGAAAGAATGGCGATCGTTTCTTTTTTTTTTTTTTTTTTTTCGGAGATGTTGCAACATTTTGTGGACACGGTTATTATTATTTTCTTTTTGCAGATACGGCTTATTATTACTGTTCTGGAGGCGATCCAAAGGTAAGGTATTACATACTTGTTTCACATTCGTTAATAATCGATAAACATTATCGGTGTCTTGGCACAGGTAACTGATTTTTTGTTCTACTTCCATATTTAGAACACAGTTGGTAATAACAGTCCTGAGCCAGCTAAAGAATTGAATTCGCGTCAGTTCACTTGGATGGCTCCTGAAAAGAGCGCAGGGAACATCAGCTTCATGTAAGAAACATAGGCATTAGTGTTTTTTTTTTAAAGTAATAACATTTGATGTAGAGTCAACATGATAATGTTGGGGGGGGGGAATTATTTGTGAAGCGTTATGCGTCAGTCAGTTCAAAGTCTCTACCTTTCCCCCGCCCAGGGAAATCTTCCCGGCATTTGAACTTTTGAACATTGGTTCGTTCAAATCCCTCTCTTCAGGGGCCAAATTTGAGTTCAAATGCCTTACTCAAGTGCCGGATTGATCGGCGCATAATTGTTAGCATTTTGTTGGAAGTTGCAATGCACTGATCCCTTTGCGCGAGGCATAGTTGCATACACAGAGTTCTTACCGCAAAGTTTTGAGATACGTAGTGGCCAAGGTAATAATAATACTTTTATTTATTACCTTTGGCGATAAGAATTACGGTATTATTACAGTAAAAAAAAGTTCAAAATTCAAAAATTCAAATTCAAAAATTCAAAAAACAAGAAATATTATACAACTAACTTATGTCAAATTAAGTTAAGTCTAGAACCTCTAGAAATAAACGATTGTTTGTGCCTAATAGTGCGTGATGCAGGTATTCTGATGTGCGCTGGGTTCGTCTTACAAGATCTTAGGTTATGGCCATGATCCACAGCCTTGTCTAAAAAACGTTTCATTCCAGGTTTAAATATGTGGTCCCTGCTTTTTCCAGACTTTTATGTGTTGTTTATTTTTCTATATACAGTGCAACCATCGTTAAGAACTATTCCATTTTCTGGGAAAACGTTTCTTCACAAGTGGTTCGCGGTCCACCACCGGAGAATGTCACAAGAGGGACGTCAACGGAGAACTTTCAGGTGAGCCTATCAAAAATGGGTCCAGCCAAGTATGTTTCCCGGTGCGGTCTCGTTTCATTCCAGTTTTCCCAATGGAGAAAGAATGAAGGGAGGAGAAGGACCTGGGGAATAAGGTTGCGATATTGGCTGTCCAACATGTAACGGAGGTTGAAAATAAAAAATTAAAATAAAAATAATAAAAATATATATATATGTTCTGTTTTGGACGAGTTTAATGCCGTTGGTCTCTTCGTTACGTCCTTATCGTACACTTAACTACAGATTCACGTCGAGACATTGTATCCTGTGGATCCTGTTACTGGGAGGTCATCGTTAGGTATACCAATTTTACGCTACTTATATTTAACAATTATTCCACAAGCGCGCGTTGGATATGAGATGATAGATAGCCAACGAGGCGCGTAGCGCCGAGTTGGCTATAATCATCTCATATCCAACAAGCCCGAGTGGAATAATTGTTTTATTAAAAACGTTAAATTAAATTATTAAATTTTATTAAATTGTTAGCTCCCTTTTAATTTTAAGCTGACACGTACGCTTGCCACATTTGTAGATTATGGTATATTGGCTGATATACCATAATGGCTAAGCCAATAAAAAGTCTTGAATTGCATTATCCAATGATCTAGTTTTTAATAAAAATATATATATTCAGCGGGCTTGCAGCCTTCCCTGATCTTCGGACACGAAGAACCAGCCATCATATATTTATTTCATCGCACCAGCAAATTAATTAACTACTATAGAAAGGAGGTATGTTCTTTATTGAATAAAATTCTGTCTGACGAGCGCTTCGGCGCGAAACTCAGAGTAACAGAGAATCGATGCGTCCTCTTTAATTGTTCTACATACATACATATAAAAATGTTTTTCTACTCAATAAGGTTACACATGGACTTTAATACAGGTTTGTTTTGTAGACCGACAAGAAGTTGGTGCACTCATCAGTTAAATTCCTTATACACTGCAGCATCGCTTGAGTTTATATACATCGGCAGCATGATCGTTACAAAATTTGAACTTTGATTGGTTCTTAAGGATGCGGTTGAATCTAAGGAGAAAATTTCGCTTATGCGTGCAAGTTGATACGAGTTCATTACGTTTGTTGAGCGTTGCCATTTCTGGTTTATATAGAATATAGAATTTTTCGGTAGTACATAGGTTACATCGTTTAGTAAGATTGCTATAAAATTTGGCCTTGTCTAGAATTTTCCAGGAGATTGCGAAGTCCTTCTTTTGATCTTCTAGCTGCCAGAGGTGTTTGCTCAGTTCAGTGTCATTCATTTTACTTTCATGTTTAAATGACATTTGGTGATTTCGCCATCTCGTCTTGAACTCCGTGGCGGTGAGGCCAACGTACGTCTCTGTGTTTTCAGCAGTGGTGATCAGGGGTGGCTTCATACACTACTTCCTTGGCTAGGCATTGACCTCAGTTTCAAAGGGCATTTGCCTGGTTTTCTGCAGTTGCAGGGTTTAGGGGGTGTTTGTACTTGAGGTGATTTGTTCAGGCTTAGGATGGATTTGTTGTGTCCATCGATAAATCTGTTTTATGTTTGGTGAACAACTATAACTTAGCTTAAGATTATTTTTGTTAAACAGTTTTCTTAATTTATTGTTCAGTGGAAAGCATTTCTGTTATGTTGGTTTGAAAATTTTTACTAAATGGTAGGTCGAACCAAATCATGTTCCTATATCTCTTTTTCCTGTTAGTGGTGGATTCTGGTGGCTGCTGTGGTGGGGTGAATTTAAGGGTGTATGAATAACCGCTTTTCTACAACGCTTCTTGGTAGGGTGGTGCTTCTTCTTTGTTATAGTGGTGGATTCTGCTTCTTTGTTAGTGGTGGATTCTGGTGGCTGCTCTGGTGGGGTGAATTTAAGGGTGTATGAATAACCGCTTTTCTACAACGCTTCTTGGTAGGGTGGTGCTTCTTTTTTGTTATAGTGGTGGATTCTGCTTCTTTGTTAGTGGTGGATTCTGGTGGCTGCTCTGGTGGGGTGAATTTAAGGGTGTATGAATAACCGCTTTTCTACAACGCTTCTTGGTAGGGTGGTGCTGCTTCTTTGAAGGCTTACTCGTCTGATGATATTTCAAATAATCTTTTGTTAATAGCCTCAGGGATATTCTTTATAATGCAGGGGGGGTGGTTAGATTTTCTGTGGACATAGAGCGGAGTGGCTGTAGGCTTCCAATAAGGCTTGTACTTTTCAGTGGTTAAGTCTAATGTTACGTCAAGGAAATTTACGACCTTTTTGTTGGCCTCGATAGTAATGCGTAAGTAATTTTTGGCGAACACTTTGCAGATTTCTTTTTTGATTTTTTCAATTTTTTGTGGAGTTTGGTCGATTTCTGCCAAGCCGTCATCTCTGTAAAGCCCAATTTCCATACCTTGAGGTATTTCTTTAAGTTGCGAGAGCATGTAGATTCCTACTAAATCCCATGTTTCAGCTCCGTCATAACTACCCATGGTGGCGTCGAAGAGCGTGTCGGTGTTTCTCTTCTGCCAAGGGTTTCCGTTGTTGAAAAAGAGGGATTGTTTAGCTTGTATGATTATGCGACGATCATCATCTGAAATGGTCACATAATCGGCTGCGAAGTCAAGGGCACGCTGGAGTAGTGTCTCTAATATGGAAGGGTAGAATTCCACTACATCAAAGGTTATGAAAGCGCACCAGTCCTGTGTTTGTTAGGCAAATGTTTGAACCATTATAGCACAGGGGAGGTGTTTTTCCACTGGTTTACTTGCGTGACGTTCAGTAGTTTCTTGTTGATCTTGTCAAGGATTTGTTTACTAATTTTTCCAGTTTCGAAAATAGACCAACGTATTGGTCTTTTAGCTTATTTATTCCTTTTTGTAAATCACTCTTGTACTTGATGTATATTTAGTAATCAGGTTATGTAAACAGGGCTCGACACTAACGGTAGCTAGCTAGCCACAGACTAGTAGAAATTCAGTTTTGGCTAGTGGTTTTCGATTTCCACTAGCCAGTTTGGCTAGTAAACAAACTGAAATTGTCGTAACATCTAAGTTGTCACTAGCCACGTGGCTAGTAAGTTGAAAAGTTAGTTTCGAGTCCTGGTAAACCTTAAATATTCACTTGTAAAACGTTGTCTCTACTTTACAACAGTTATTATCAAGCCTTGTTTATACGACAATGTGTTCTGAAACAATGGTGACCATTTTACATCATAGATTGACAAGAACGGATGTGGAGAGACCAAAGGGTGTTACTCCTTACCATCAGGCTGCATCGGAAGTGCAGATTGTTCCTATCTTTTCACTTTCAGTGTTTCTGATGGAAATGTCGTTATAGAAATGAGTGCCAAAGTGGGCTGGGTGGCTGTTGCTTTTAATGAAAAAAAGTTAATGGTAAGAGGAGACCACAGAATTTTCAGCTTCAACTCATCTGTGTGCTATCGTGATTCTTAATGCTAATACAGTTTCTCAAGTGACAAATTTGATTTATTTTTGGCGTTTTCCTTCTTTAGGATAAGATGGATTCCATAATGTGCGTTACCATGGCAAATAATTTAGGGGAATTGCGTCATTTCTATTCTATTGGTCATAGCGTTGTCCGACAAGACCTGGTGAGGAATATGTGGCTATTTCTTCTTAACGTGACAATGTCATCCCCATAATAAGTAGAACGTATTGGGTGTTAAGATCACTTATATGGCAATTTCTCTTGCAGACTGGTAACTCGGACATCACCTTGGACAAGATAGTTTACGAGGATGGTGGGATAAAGTGCAGGTTTGTATGAGGGAGATGCGGGCAAGTCTTGGCATCAGATGGAGCTATTTTCATGGCCTTGTTTTGGTTGACTTCGCTCTGTGATTGGTTTAGAAAACTCTCGCTACCCTCTCACCCAATCAGATGCAAAACAAAAACCAATCCCAACTTGGTCACTCGCGTTTTCCCGCGCTTCAAGCAGGTTGCCGCGCTTGTTTTCCCGCGCCTCAAGCAGGTTGCCGCGCTTGTTTTCCCGCGCTTCAAGCAGGTTGCCGCGCTTGTTTTCTCGCACTTCAAGCAGGTTGCCTGTTTTTACTTTGAGTTGTCATTGGTTAATGATCCTGTTAACCTCTGTTCTGATTTGCAATTGTAATTCGTCTGGTTTTGGGTTTTCGACATTCAATAGAAAAGATCTATATTAGTGGGAGTGGTAGTTCAGTAACAGGCCTTTAAGGCGCGAATACGAACCTATTTATAATACCTTTATTCTGGCATATCTAGAACCTATCTAGCCCCTCTCGATGTTCTCGGGTAGGAGTTATCTCATTACAGTTCCTGCCAATTAGTCATACCATCAAACCTACGCTACACATTTCTAAGGTTTAGTTAAGTCGGTTCAAAGGACACAAACTCAAGAATCCCGATTGAAAAATGCGTCTTCGACTTTTGTAACATTTTCCTTCAATGAAGGGAATTTTTTGTTCAAGGAACATCTTTTGTAATCCCGAGCGTGTTCAGAGTATGTCTTGAGGAACGCTTTTGGCTGCGATCACGAAAACTTGTCGGAAATAGCCTTTGTGTCCATGCCAAAAAAAATTGTATGCTAAGTGAATGGATTCTAAGGGAATTTAAAGTAACTTTTCCCCTTCAAGTTAACAGATTCTGTTCTGTCTCTTTACCTTCAGGGTGACTCGAAAACTTACTTCGAATGCAGTCCACTTTAGAGATTTAACTAAAAAGTGGTATTTGCTCTTCTCCTGGAGTAAAACAAGTACGTAGCTTTACTCTCACGATCAGCTTCTGTAGTTGACGTCTTAGCAGCCTGGTCCAGGAACTAAACTTGTGGGAACAATTGGAAAAGAAGGGTGATGGAGCGGGAGGGGGACGAGTATTATTTTCATCTTTTTGCGAACGGTATACCCTTTTAACTAGCGTATGTATGAGGATGAAAGTCAATAAAGGAGCGAATGCGCACTTACCCCCCCCCCCAACCTAACAACAGTCAATTGATGACAAATGAGGGTTAATGTTGGGTGAAGGGAGGGGTTGGTGTGCAGTTGCTCAGGCACTAATATTGATCCTTGTATGATCAGGTTCGTCTGGCGTCGCACAGTATCACCATGGCAATCAATCGGTCACAGCTGACATGGTGGACCTTGGTGTCAATGCAGTTCTTAAAGATGAAAAAAGTCAGGCTGACGCTACGGTAAGATGTTCAACCATTTAGTTCACGTTAAACCCGTTAAACCCTAAGTGTGATCAACATCTTATTCTTTAATCCTTTTTCTTTTTGTTTGAATAAAGAGGGAAATAGCGAGGCCGTAAGTAACTGAACCAACCTAACTTACCAAGTAAACCACGAGCGTTGTTAAAGAATGTTTTACTATCATCCTCTTGTTACTAAAGATAACCAAAGATGGATGCGGGAAGACAAAAAGCTGCTATTCTGAGCCTGCAGACTGCAAGTCCAGCAAAGACTGTGATTATCTTGTGACCATAAAACCCGTGGGGGACAAGTGCGAGTCAGGCCAAGTGGAATTTGAGCTTAGCGCCAAGAAAAAATGGGTGGCCATTGGTTTTAACAATGAAAAAAACAAGATGGTAAGAGCACATAATTGTAGTAAGCGAAATGTTACGCTCGTGTATTAACGTTACAGTATTGTTACAATCAGATGTCACAGTATGACGTTGCAGTATGTAGGCACAATTTCATTTGCTAAGTATCCAGAGACCTTCCAGTTTTGCTACCAGCGCCTTGTGATTGGCTAAAAAAAAAAACTCAACCAATCAGAAGCAAGTATGACACTAGTCGTGACTTGGTTAACAAGTAATGTGCATTTCAGGCCGCACACTAACCAGGCCCTATAAAGGTTCCCGTTTGATTTCTACCTTCCGTCTTATTCGCTTTGGTACTCTCTTTAATCGTTAACTCCCATGAGTCACAGACTGAATTCCTCCTCACCATGCCAACACAGTAAAGTGCTAAGAATAAAAAAGATATGAATTATTAGTTGATCCAATGCCAAATCCTCAGAGCTAGCATCATGAGAATTGTATGTAGGAGAACTACTGACGAAAGCTTGGAAGTTAAAGGGTTAACTGATCCTTACCTTCGCGACAATCACTGCGAAACAACACTCTTTCACGCAACGAGAAGGGGCCATTTCTATTCTCCTGGTGAACAACAGAAAATGCGGTTGATATTCACTGCCTGTTATTTGCCTCTTTTAAGGATGGCACCGACGCCTTAATTTGCGCTGAAGTCAATCACAAAGTCACTGTGGAACACTATCTGGCTGACCGAGGGTACGGTAGACCGACGAAGACCACCCCTGTAAGTATCTCGCATTATCGATTTGTCCGTCTGTATTTTTACCTACATCAGTCTAGACATAACTTGTATGAGTCACAACATGAGGTTGTGAGTATAGAATTGAGTAAAATGCACCGATGAACTGAATTATAGCGAGTTTCAATTAAGTGTGCCGTGATTGTCGTATTTTTGGATTCCAGATTCCCGCTTCTATAGTTGCAACTCTAGTTGAATCAAAAGGTGGAGTTGTTTCCTGTCGGTAAGTCCTAGTTCATCTGCTAGTCTATAACAAGTACATCAATCTCCTTTCCACCCCGCCTACATCAACCCCCACCCCCCCTCCCCACCCCGCCTACAGCGATTCGTCGAGTTTCCTCTCATGTCTTGGATCTCTGAGGACGTAAATGAAAGCTAAAAAACACAACAAGATGAACCAGTCGTGGTTCAAATAGAGTTATTTTGTCGCTTGCGCTCAATTTCTTTAACTTTTTAATGGTATGAAAATGCCACAGAAAGAAATGCTGTAAGAAACAAGGAAAGAATTCTACCCTTTCATGAAATAAAAAATGGCACGTTTATCATCATTTATTATAGTTTTATGAGGAAATAAAAGATGACACGTTTATCATTATTCACCACAGTTTTACGAGGAAGAAGAAAGATGACCAGATGGTGGATTTTACAAAGACATGGTATCTTGTGTATGCATGCGGCCCTATGAGTAAGTGATTTTGCTTTTTGAAAAGTAAATATGTGTTCATTATTTGATAGTGTGAACGTTTTTTGGATCGATGTCAGTTCCTGAGTAACTGTGCACCTAGTCCCCCCCCCCCCCAAACCCAACCCGACATAAAGCGTAACTTTACTTTTTGGGAGCTGACTGCTGTTGGTTCAGGGGAGGGGTGGGTGCTCAGTTTCTCAGATTTTGACATTGATCTGTTTTTTAATAAACAGGTGGAGACAAAATAGGCATACACTCCACTACTCCAAAAACAAGCCCTCAGAAAATGGACGTCTGTGAAATTGGAGAGCTTGGCGTAGAGGAGAAAAGCTTTGCATTGGTACAGGCTCATGGTAAGAGAGATAAAATTGTGGTTAGAACAAAGTTTCTCCAAACAGTATCATTTTTGGAAAAAATTCACAATAATCCAATTAATAAACTTCATATTTAACCTGAGAACTCTCGAACAATTGACGGAAGATTCAGTTCATTGAGTTATCATTACGACGCGCATTACGTCAGTTGTTTACACAACATGTTTGGAAAATTCTTTATAAGGAGAACAAATATCCGATATTTTTAGTTTGTATAATTATGAGAATCAATGGCTAGATCGCAAACTTCAACTTTAACAGACAATTCGGACGCTAGTGTGATTCAAGAAATTATTTACATTCTTGACCCTCTCTCTCTCACACAGGCTGTCTAATGGTTATTGCGTGGATTGGTTTTGCGTCTATTGGAATGTTCATTGCTCGTCACATGAAGGTGTCTTTTGGCCAGAAGGTTCTACTTGGCACAAAGATGTGGTTTACGGTAAGACCGTTATTCTTTCAAGGACAGTTTTATCAAAACATTCGTTGGATCACCGTACTTCACTTTTTACCCTAAGCATCGTGTAGATTTGTTGTATTGTGATATAACAGCAATACACTACAATACAATATTCTTTATTTACAATACAATATTCTCTATTTAACGAAGGTGACGTAATTAACCCAATGAGTTATCTTACTTACGGCCTTCACAACAAACCCACCATCCCACCCCAGGGGAGGACATCCATCACACAGTAATCTCGTGTGTGGGAAATTAACGTCTCCTACCCCAACCCTGCAGGAGACGGGACCTCCATTTATTCGTCCCTATCCAAGAAGACTAAAATATCTAACCATTTCTTGATGTTATAGGAAGGTAGCAAATTCTTCTCAATTATTTTAAGACATTGAGTGTTGGTCCGGCCGGTAGTTTCCGGTAGAAGTAGTTTCCTGTTCACTTATGATAATGATAGATAAACCTACAGAAACTCTTTAAGTGTTTGCTTGAAGAGTGAGATATTTTGGATCAAAGTCCTTAGGGCTCTCCAGAGTATGGATCCTTGCAGGGCCACAGGTTTTGACTTGATACCCCCTAGAGTTCACAAGTTGCTGTCAGAAGAGATAGCTACACCTTCAAATGCAATATGTAATCAAGTATTAAAGAAAAGTGAATGGCCCAAGGAATGGAAGAAGGGAGAATGGGTGTCCGTATACAAGAAAGAGGATCATCACAATGTAGCTAATTATAGACCAGTTACCATATTAACAGCGGTGGACAAGATATTCGAACAGTTACTGTGCCATCAACCCGTAGACAAGTTTGAAGCTATTCTCGATGCTTTCATGTCAGCTTGTAGGAAGAAGTATAGCTGTGAAACGACTCTCCTACGACTCGTCGAAGATTGGAAACATGGAATGGACATGGGACAGACTGTAGGGATTTTCTCGTCCGGTACGAGTGAAGTATTTGATTCATTACACCCCTCTCTACTTTCAGCTAAGCTAAGAGCCTATGGATTTTCTCAGAGCGCAGTCATCCTAATGAGATCTTATTTTACCGAGCGAGAAAATAGAACAAGAGTAGGTCAGGTAGTCAGCAGCTGGAAAGAAATTAACAGGGGCTGTCCGCAAGGGTCAGCTTTAGGGCCTATGCTGTGGAATATTTACCAGAACGATGTGTTTTACATTCAACTCAAGAGTCAGCTATCGGCCTACGCGGACGACCACCAACTTTATTACGCCCATCAAGACCCAGAACAAGCAGTGATGGGATCAATAACAATGGTAAACAAACCTCAAGCTAGTACAGTGAGAATTTTCTTCAGGGAAATTTAAGCAATTATCAGGCCATGATCATGTCTAAGTACACTCCACTGGTGGACGTTGGAATTGACTCTGTTAAAACAGAACTAACACTGAGGATCTCAAATAACTAGGTGTTGTCATCGATAGACGCTTATTGTTTTCTGAGAAAATATCTGCAGCTTGCAAGAAGGTTCGTATGCGGGTAGGAGTGCTGATGAGGTTGCATAAACTGATATCGATAAATGAAAAACTCAGTACCTGAAAGGCTGCCATATTACCATACCTAACATATTGTGGTCTTGTTTGGCACTTCTGTAAGAGCTCAGATAGGAGGAAACTTGAGCGAGTAAATGAGAGGGATTTGAGAGCTGTATTCTGCGAATGGAATTCTTCGTTTAGTGAGTTTCTTTCTCGAGCACGTTTGACAAGCTCGTTTAATAGGCGATTGCAGGACATCGCAATCTTTATGTTTGAAGTAAAAAATAAGCTACTTCTCACACATATCGTCGACTTTTTAAGGAGTCACCTTCCAGTTATAACTTGAGAAATTCAGACTCTTTTATTCATAGGATAAATTCAATAAAATTTGGGAAGCATTCGCTAAGATACTTTAGGCCGTTCTTTTGGTCAAAACTATGGAGTAAGAACAGGGCCATAACTTCCTTATCAACATTTAAAGCAAATATCTGGAGGGAGAATCTGATTACATTAATTACTGATGGCGGCTGCATAAACTGTCACTTTTGTAATTCTTAATTAACAGGAGCTTAATTGTTATTTTATTATAATTGTCAAGTACCAATTGATTTTAGTTATGAGTATAGATAATTTAACTTATTGTAAAAATTTCCTTGTAATCTATATATTTATACACCTGATATATATTTATACACTTGTACTCAATACCATAGTGTGATTTTTAGATTTTACTGTAATTTGAAGTGCCCCCGTTTAGTAGACGAACCCCTTGCTTTGCACACGTGGCCTTAACGCAGGTGTGACTGACTCTCACGCATGCCACTCTGGCGTCCGTGATTTCCCGGAGTTGCCTGTCTATTCCCGAGTTCCCTTGGGTCTAGTGAACCTGGGATTCCATTTTGGCCACTTGTTGTCGGCTAGAAGATTTGACCCGATAATAACGTTATGATTGAAAGTTAGTATCTGAGTTCACTGCGCACCCACTCCTCCCCTTATCTAACATTAACCCTAACTTGTTATCAGTTGACTGTTGTCGAGTTAGAGGGAGGGGTTCGTTGCTCAGATACTGAGATTGATCCATATTTTGATCGTTATGTTTCAGTTTCACCGATTGTTGATGGTTCTGACAGTCTTGTTTACAATCCTTGGAACTATCCTCATCTTTGTTCATGCTGGTCGCTGGACTAAGGTAGGACCAAATCTTCGCCTCCTTCATCCCCGGGGGACGTTAAAAATCCCACGCACTTCTTGCAAATAGCAAGGAACCTAGTTACTAGTCTTGTGCTTTAGTTCTGTTTAAACTGCAAAATGACCTTTTAGAAATATTGTTAACTGCCTTGTGAAGTCTGGCCACAGTCCTCAAAAAATTGATTTAAAGTGCGTAAAAGCAAACTCAAATAGCGAATGCGCTATATGAATGTATCATTGTCATTAATATTATTTTCTTAATCCGCGTCACAACACGCACAAATAGAAGAGTTAACCGGTGATGACGCCAAGTTACAACATATGCCCGGCGCAGAGCGCAAGTCAAGAGTTTTCTAGAGGTAGATTGATGACTAAACAAGAGGCTAGGCTTGTATAGAGTCTAACGATTGGCGAAATAGGTGGCTAGTTTCCAGCCCTCTTTTTTCTTTTACTCACAGGAAGCTGGTGCTCATCCAATCACTGGTATACTTGTACTGGTACTCGCTGTTAGTCAGCCAATTATGGCAGCATTCAGACCCCACCCTGGAGAGGAAAAGTATGTTTGAAGAATATTTTCTTCTTTCTTTTCTCTAAAGTATACTTAGGAGTATTTTTCCATATTGTTGGTGTTCCTCTTCTTTAGACGCTACATCTTCAACTGGGCCCACCGTGGTGTCGGGCTGTCCGCACTGATCCTGGCTGGTAAGGAGTCTTTTGAAATTTCATCTTACATTACTATTACTTTAGAATGATCGCTGGCTCAGCCCTTTAGTTTCTTCAACTTATTTCTGCTTAGATTAACAATGCACTGTACACCAAACAGGTGATGGCACTGACTATGGCATCAGATCCTCATGATCCATTTCTGTAGGAAATGAATCTAGCTCAGCAGATGGGAGACTCACAAAGCAGTTCTCAGGAGTTAAAGGAAGATAATACTGTGTGAGAAACGTTAGCAACCTACTTTACGATATCATCCAAAGTCATGAACTACAGAGATCACCGAACAGTCAAGCAGCTGAAAGACTAAAATTATATCCCATTCTCACTAATGCTTTTCAGCATTTTCTTTAGGTACTAACCCCTACTTTATATAACTTGTCTGGAATAATTCTTTTTTAAACTTCACAGTGGTGACAGTGATCTTTGGTCTTCGCCTTCCTGACTCAAGGCTGGGTGACCCCGCCTTGAACCCCATGATTGCCTACTGTGTGGTTTTCATTCTAGTGGTTGCTTACGATATTTACGATACTTTGACGACGGCGCGCCGCGGAGCATCTTTTAATGCTGTACCATTAGGAGGGAAAGAAGGTGACTACTTATGGACCAAGAAAGCTGATTATTGAAAGCATTAAAAAAAGTCATTTTCTTTCAGCAAACTTTACCATTCGTTCCGGCCGTCTTCAATTGACTCTCTGAATCGCTCATGTGATTGAGTGACTGTCGACTGTTTCTATCACTCTAACAAACAGTGCCTATGTGCCACAAATGTAAACTTACTAAATGCACACCAAGACTTGATCGAGGTCAGTCGTATACAATACTTTTGATTTGTCAGCTCCATATGAGCCACTCACGTGACTCATTTTGTATTTTTATTTATTTTTTTATTGACAGATGGAGATATTGAATTGCAGCCCCCTGATATTCCGGTATGAAAACTCATTGAATAACCTTTGTCCCGTTACATCTTTTGTTGTGCTTAACTTTGGTCCTGAGGAAGAAACGAGTACTTTATCGTGGCAAATTTTGTTCAAGGCGATTTTTCAATCCTCGTTATTTAGTGAAATGATATCTTGAGCGATTCTAAGTAGTAACGAATTTATAATGTTTTCATGCTTTATCCCTTTAACTACCATAAGTGACCAAGACAGAAGTTCAATGCCATGATATCAAGTAAACAAGAGATGAGAATTAGGAAAAATATCAATTTTGGGTTTATTAATTGATCCAATACTTAATTTTCCAAACTAACATCATAAGAATTGTATGGCGAATAGCAAGGAGACTTAATAATGAGGTTTTGGGTGTGAAAGGGTTTATAACGTCGGTGCATAATGATCAGCGGCTTGGGTGATGTAAAATGCGTTCTTGGTGAACTCATCAAGAAGAAATCCTGAATTTCATTTTTTCTTTTTCTCTACCAGTCTAAGCTTTGTGTACAAGTAGGGTAATACTCTCCATGGATGTTTCCTTTCGGATCATGTCTCACCTGTGGTTTCTGTTTTTTCTTGTTGTAGGCTGTGGGTGAACGCAAAATTCTGTTCGCCTTTACGATTCTAGTTTCAGTGGGTGTTGTGATCGCACTTTTGGTTTTAATTGCGATTGCTGACGGAGAATCTCACGAACATGATCATAACAGCTAAATCAACAGTCAAGGAGTGGGTATCTGAACGTGTGCTATAATTATTAACCAAGCACGAGGGCCGTACTGGGAGAATATCGGCCCGAGGTTTTGACAGTACAAAAAGGACCAAGGGCCGATATTCTTCTAGTACGGTCCTGAGCAAGCTTGGTTAATAAGAGATTTATTATACGAGTGAAGTTCAAAGGGACACAAGTGCGGTATCATTCGGGACCGTTCGGGACAGTGCCCGGTCCAATACTGAGAGAATATTGACCGGCATATTAGCATTTTGATTGGTTGATTTGAAAGGGCGGAGCCTTGAAGGAAGAATTCATCCGAATTTTCGCTGATCCTGAACAAATTAGACTCAAGTTTTTCATATTCTTCTTTTCTAACCCCTTTAAATCTTAGCCATCGTTTACCCACTGCTATTGTTTTCTTCGTTTTTGTTATATATATTTGATGTTTGTCCAACCCTGCATTCAATTGAATTAACGAAGAAGTTGCCTTTAAGGTCTCAAGGTGCACGGGAATGCCCTCCCCTTCCTTGCCTTCTTTGCAGAAAAAAAATTTTTTTTTTCTATTAGAGAACAATCAGGCACTCTCCGCATGCTCTCAACTGACATGCGACGCAGATGCAAGACCCCCTCTCCACTCCCCTCTTCCCCCCTACTTCTTCGCCCTTTTAGGAAAAAGTGTTAAGTATATCCTAGAAAATCCTCAAATACTAGTGGTTCGCTAGTGTAGAACTGTCCCCGCCCCTGCCCCTACCGCCCCCACCCCCACCCCTTTGTAAAATCTTGCTTACACTCTTTTTAGGTGTTCTACTATTTAAACTTTATATCGTATTTACTCTACTTCAGCTCTTTCTCCCTTTGCAGGTCGATAACATAACTTACCAAGGCAGAAGGTGTACATATAATGGTGGACGGCATACCCTATCGAAGTGATACCAAAGCAATCTTCCTAGAACTAGTTAATAGTTAAAACTTATGTTAGCCCTCTGGTTAGCCCTTATGTCTTTTCAATTAGAGTACATTAGTATACTGTCTCAGTTATTTTCTACAAACATCACTTGTTGTTGTTGTTGTTTTTTTTTTTCAGTGAAAATATCTGTTAGATGAGGACATACATTCATGAAAAATTATATAGAGTATTAAAAAGTGTTTGGCGGCTGTTCCCTCTAGGCAATAGTAAGCTTAGATTTGATACATTTAAATGATTCAAACTTAAGATAATTTTTAGCTTAGACACAAACACGATGATTCATCGGAAATAAATCAATTTTAGGTGAGAAAAAATTTCTTATAAAATTCTTGGCTCAATTTAAAGCGCTGACTTTAATGGTTTCTTTCGCTCGAGCTACATTATGTTTTTAGGATCTATATAGAGACGTCTTTGGCTGACATTATTTTACTTAGGAAACTGGCCTTGAAGTCCAGAAGAAATTTCAAGTTTATATCTAACAAGTTGAATACATACTGTAATGATCAAAAGAAAAGACATTAGACATAAAGTTATTTTGACTCTTAACAAGATGAGATTACGATACCGCTGCCATTTGCAGTTTGATAATGTTCAGTGGTGTCCCTATTCTTGTCGTAAATTTAAATGTGTGGGAAATGAGTAAACTGGCTAATATGTGGATAAAAAAAGTTCGCTAAAGTACCATAATAAAAATACCAATATAAAAAGACATCCAAGACTCATAAGCTTTGTATATGATATAAAAGAGAAATCTTGCAAAAAAAGGGTAAAAAATAAAGTAAAAAATTAAAAAATAGCTGGGACCGAGATATCGCGGTACAACACTCAACCAACACAAGTGCGGGGAACTTACCTGAAATGGACAGTAAATTTCAATTTTATATCTAACTGGTGGGCTATACACTGCAAAGATCAACTTCGAAATCATTTTGTTCGAAAAGGGCTTTGACTTTTTGATAACGTTCAATCTCAGTGGCGATCCCATGCTTGTCTTAAATTTAGGGGTTTGGGTAAATAGAACATTTGCCAATAATTGGATAAAAGACGTTGTTTAATATGCCAGTATAAAAACACCGATATACAAAGACATTTTAGAGTCATGTAAAATCTGGGTATAAAATGGTGAAAGAAAAAAATTAGTAGGAAAGCAGCAAGTTCCCGGAGAAAGGATCTGCGCCCTGACTGGGACCGCGGGTTTCCTCAACCCACAGGGCTGCAACGAACCCGCCTTGAGATCGAGGGAAAGTTGTAAATTTATACGCAATAGTGTATACAAAAAAGCATTGGCTAATGTACCAAAATAATTAGACATAATACAAAATAATACAAGACATCTTGAACTATTTATAAGCTTGGCCAAGAGCTTGTAATCTCTTGGCCTCGTAAAAGGAAAAAAGAAACTAATTATCGCGAAAAGTTTAATAAGGAAATTAACCTAACTAGCTTGTTCCTGGTATTCAGTTGGTTAAAGAGCGTGATAATTTCGTAGAGCGAACATACGAGGGAGGTATCGGACAGAGAGTGATTAGCTTAGCCTGGCTAATAGTTCCAAGCCTATCAAAACATTTCGCCTCCCGCATAACCTATAACTATATAACGCCCTTGACTACGACGAGAATAGGCTACAAAGTAATGATGATTTTGGAATTTTGGAATATATAGATAGAAAGGGAGCAGGGTTGGTGTAGTGGTGAGAGCGCTCGCCTTCCACCAATGTGTCCCGGGTTCGATTCCCGGACCCGGCGTCATATGTGGAATGAGTTTGTTGGTTCTCTACTCTGCTCCGAGAGGTTTTTCTCCGGGTACTCCGGTTTTTCCCTCTCCTCAAAAACCCTCATCATTTGAATTTATTTAATTTAGAGTTAAACATTATCGTGTCTAAGTAAAGGTGTTATTATTATAATTATTATTATTCTGGCTTCTTATGCTTGTATTCACGGTTTCTGGCTTCATTGTCTAGCATTGTTCGTTGCAAATAAAAAGAAGAGATACGTATGATGCACGATCCTCGCAGTAGAGAGCGAAAAAGAAGAAAGTTTCTTCTTTGTTACTTTTATAAAAACGAGAGATCAATACAGTATTCAACAAATTGAAGTTCTTGACAGAATAGATCTACGTTTTTACCCGCGAATTGCTCGGCGTGTTCACTGTTACTCTGGCGACGGTCCAAAGTCTGAATCTCAATCATGGAGGGGAGGGGGAGGGTATGAGGTCCAAATCAAAATGGAAATTTTCCGGGGGGTCAAATCGGCGAATTCGGTGGGGAATGTGCTGGTCTCTAGATTTGAGGTCTCCAGAGGTTGGCAACTCCACAGTTGTTTCCTTACCTTCAGAACAGCCATCGACGTGAACAAAAACCATTACAAAACCTACCAGAGTGCTAATCAAACAGCTTACAGTCAGGGCCCTGTGAACCTTATAGAAAGAGGTGGATTAAAAAACGACAAAAATGGAAAGAAGTTGTCCACGAGCCTGACTTCTTTATGATAGCTGGGTATTTTTGTGTCAGTCACAACACATGCTGTGCGGATATTATTTACCCTCAGCTAGGTAGGTTTACCCAATCACTAGGGAACGAGAGAATCTGCTTTTGAATGTCCCTCCCTAATCGATTATCTTATGGCAACTTAACCACCTCCATTATTCCCTTCATAAAACTAAATTTGATTGTCAGGTGAATGTTAGCGAACACTTCATCGAAGCAGACTACATCACTAAAGAATGGATGGTAAAGTTTTCTCAGTTTTTTAACATCTGTTGATACCCAGCATGACCTGAAAAACATTTATTAGTTGATTATTTGTAGCTTCCTTGAAGTTGCAAAGGGCCATTGCAGTTATGGGGCTATCTTGTCAAATGAATGCTAAAAGTTCATTGTCATCATAACACAGTTTCAGTCCTCTATGAAGGAGTACAGCGCATGTCTGGCAGCAGAAGGGGTAATCAGCAGATCAGGGGGGACCTCATCAAGCTCCAGTGGGCCTGGGAGAGGATGGAGACCACTTCATAAACTACAGTTGTTTGAGGTCAACAAGAAGGTAAATTATTTCAGGATACAAATAGAGGGTTCATATTGCTACCTAATGTGATTTAACAACCTCAGGACAGTACAAATATTTATTAAAAAAACATACTAGTAATATCACAGTTATGCCTCACTCCACAATGATTGGTGTGATTTAAAATTGTGACAATTCACAGTCACAGAATTAAGATTGAGATAAAGATAATTTTCATAGTAATTATGGTAGTACTGTTAAATTGAATTAATTTCAGTTGCGTGAAGGTATGAACACTGCACAAGATCTCTTTAGATGTGAGACTTACCATTCCATCATTTTTCTGTGGCCACTGAACAACCTAGTCATTGGGAAGTTGTCAACAGACTAGTAAGGGATATTTTTAATAAGGGGAAGAGTAAATACTCAAGGAAAGAGATGTAGAAGCTTTCTTACCCAGAATCAATATATCTTCTTTGGTTCAACTTCTTAATTAACAATGATGATCCTGTTGACTTCCTAAGATTACCACTGTCCATCACTAGTTCTGCAAACAGAGGTTCTTCCATACTTGGCCATTACTGATGTTGCCCTGAGAACACCAGGTTAGTTACCATTCTTAGTATATTGTTCCTCTATTGCTGTTGCTCTTTTTATATTAATTTTATAACTTCATTCATTTTTCCTCTTCCATCTTCTTGTGAGGAACCTTAAAGCCAACCTGAATTCTGTTTAAGATCCATTCACTGTCAGTTACCTGAATTACTACTCTCTCTTGTGTTTAGGACAAATTTCCTTTTTGCAAGCTATCAGCAATTTCAGAAAATCCAAGCATTCATTCAGGTAATGTCCAAGAATTAACTGTCTAGTGGCAAGCAGTGCAAATTACATGGTTTTGATACTAATTTTGGAATGAAGTTTTCTAATCCTGTTGTCTCAGATGCCAACTTTACCATTTTAAATATGAAATAATTTTGTGTTTTATCTTTTTCTAGAGGAAGCACAGATACACTTGAAGAAAAAGACTGTGGTATGAACAGTGATAATGATGACGACATCCTTGCTAGTTCCCAACCAAGGGGGAATACAATCCAGGGAGCTAACAAGTGCCTGGTCATGGGTGAAGAGTGTGATTCACAAGGAACCTCTCAGATGCTTCAGGATGATGATAATGCAATAGAGGATTTTGATGATGAAGACTGAGGTGTGAAACAGTACTTCTAACCTGTTCCATTTGGGAGTCATACAGGGTGGTTCATTTGATTGTGATACAGTGCCCCTATCAAGGCTGTCATCATTTGTACAAAAGCAGGGGCTAAGACCCTGATTCTGCTAAACCCACTCTTTACAGAGGTTGGTTTTAAAGTAAAGTTTCATAATTTGTCTAATTCCACAAAACTTGTGGTCTGAATGCTGGTAATTTTAAATCACCAGAAGTAAGACCTGGATCTTAAAGAACATTGTAAATTGTGTATAAAACCATGAAAATAGATTAATTACCAGTCGACTGTTTTGTTAAACAATTCCATGTTTAGAAGCTATTCATTCAGAGATTACAACCAACATTTGGCTGATTGTGCAGCAGTGACTTCCTGAACTCACTGCCATAAAGCTCAACTTAAAGTGTTTTATAAAGTCCACAGGAGGAAAGGGAAGCATGATTTTGTAAAGTTATACAGATGGCAGAGAAAATCAAAAGATCTGCAACTCTACAGCAATTTATTAAATAATTTAACAAAATAACTTCCTTTTTGTAATAAGTGGTATTATGTATTTACACGAAGAAAAAGTGTTGTACATAAGATGAAACTTGTAAAAAATATTCAAAGGCTCCAAAATCGATGATTTTGAGCTACTCTGCATTGTATGTTCTTGTTTTAATACTCACAGCTATGTCATGGAACAACAAGCTTGAGATTAACTTTTCACTGTCTCAGTAGAGACTCATCTGACTCATTTGTAAACTATTGCTATTGTTGTGTGAGAATCTGAGGTACATTTTCTGTCTAAGACAGGCATAGTTCATCACCAGACTCTATTTGTTTCAAGCAGTTTTAAAATCTGCTGTAGTATCTGTGGTGAATGTTTCTTGAGGGCAATACCCAAAAGAACTGGCTTGGTGGCATGCTCAGTGATAAGGGCTCCGATCTGTTTTGCATAGACATGCCAGATTTCCTGCAATGTAATAACATGTTCATGTATAAAAACAAACTTAAATAAATGAATGAAGTAATATTAAACTTCTGTCAGCTACAGTCCATCCTCTCAAAAAACCTGTTGTAATTATGTAAAATTTCCACTCTGATAGCATTTAGAGTGAATCTTATGCCTCAAAAGACTCCACCTGTTAGACCATTGCATTTATTAGCCTTTTAGTTTAATGGACATGAAAATGTTGACTTCAGCATAATATTGTCTTCGGTTCCCTTTTTTCTCCCTTCAGGATCAACAATTTATAATGTCTGGTCTAGAAAATAGACAAACTTACAAAGACAACCTGCTAAGATTATGAAGTCTTAACATTTCCTTAGAATTATGATAGCTCAGAAAAATTCGGTATTGGTTACCAGTAAATTCACTGTGTCCTGTGGTTGAGGATTTCCTTAATTTTTATTATCTATTTACTTGGCAATGATTTCCTATCCCAAGGAGAAGTTCCAATTTGATCACCTCTGAGATTGATAGGGTTCATGCAGAACTAGACAACAGCATAGAATTTGAACAAACCTCGTCACTGCCCATGAGTATTCTAGTGTTGAATGTCTGTGCCTCTCTTTTGAGTGAACTTTCTGTTGGAGACATCTTATTTACACTAACCTGCAAAGGTATTCAATGCACAGATGACTTTGGAAAGAAATTTAGGTTATGCAAATTAGCAGACTCAAAGTCTTAAGGTCTCAGTGACAACGGATTATGAGAAGCCTATAGGAGACCTGCTGCAACTTCACATCCAAAGAAGCCCACCACACCATTTGAGTATACCTGCCAACTTTTTCTGAGATGTAGGTGTGAGATTTTTATCTTAGGAGTGCTGGGATTTCTGAAGATGACACGATCATTTCCAAAGATTCCCAAAGAAGTCTGAAGTCTTCCGAAGATATCCGAAGTCTGCCGAAGGCGAATTTATCGAGAAAACGCTTATCCACAAGGACCGACGTTAGTTGATAACATCAGTGCTATAGTTCTAAAATCAGAAAGTTTTGGACTGACATGATCAATTTTTTAAGGTAGTTGTGATGTTGGTGTTTCCAGAAAAGGCCATAAAGCTTTATTCTAGCTGCTCATGAAATACATTCTTTGTAATGTAGTAGTACAATTGTATAAAGGAAATGACTCATGGTTTTTGTTTCTTGCATGGGTCTGAGTTAACATATTTTTGGAAACTGTGTCAAGCAAGACGGCAACAACTCACATTTTTCAATCAGGCGTGAGAAATTGGCCTGCAGGCGTGAGTAGGCGTGAGATCGAAGTTTTCAACCGGCAGGTGTGAGACTCATGCCTAAGGCGTGAGAGTTGGCAGGTATATTTGAAAAGAATGAAGAACACCAGCAAATGTGCTTGTACAGCTTCCTGTTAACCCCTTAACAACCATGAATGACCAAGATAGAATTTCTCCTGACATTATCAATACAATATCAAGCATACAAGTGCTGAGAATAAAGGAAAATATCAATTATGGAATTGTCAGTTGACCCAAAAGCAAATTCTCCAAACTAACATGATAAGAATTGATGGCAGACAGTAAGGAGAATTACTTAATATGTGATCTTGGGAGTGAAAGGGTTATGAATGATGTAACAATACATTACAGCTGACGATCATATGGAGTTCAAAATTATTGTTATACAAAGATTGCATCAATTTTACTTTACGCTCTGAAATCCTGGCGTAAATCATCACTTAATCATACAATCAATCATAAGAAACAGCCATCAAAGAAAAAAACTAACAAAAAATTAAAGGCACCAACACTCACCAACGTTCCAATTTTCTCTATCTGTGAAACGATCACAAAGATTCTGTCTTGATAAGCAGAACAAAACACCTCTGTGAGGATCCCCTCG
This sequence comes from Stylophora pistillata, assembly GCF_964205215.1. Lineage (NCBI taxonomy): Eukaryota > Metazoa > Cnidaria > Anthozoa > Scleractinia > Pocilloporidae > Stylophora > Stylophora pistillata. The sequence goes on from NC_142529.1 coordinate 359,494, forward strand.
ATAATGGCCGCAGTCTAGAAAGCAAGATAATTATCAAAAACTATGCTGTAGAACTTGTGATTCACAAATTGCCTGGAAACACAATCGCACTGTACGCAGATGATTGTAAAACATCAAGACTGATAAACTGTACATCAGACCAACATGATTTTCAATCTGACCTGAATAATCTACACATCTGGAGTCAGCGAAATCTAATGGATTTTAATGTAAAGAAATGCAAATTGATGCGTATCACGAAAAAAAGTATGCCCTTTCGTTCTGACCTTAAGCTGAATGAGAGCTCTCTGGAAGAAACATCTGAATTCTGTGATCTTGGATTAGTTACTAGTAACAAGTTGTCCTGGAATGCTCATGTTGATAAGATATCAAGCAAGGCTAACAAGATTCTTGGCCTTATTAAAAGGACATGCAAAGGTCTGAAAGATGTTAACATGTTAAGAAGGTTGTACTGTGCTTTGGTAAGGTCCCAATTGGAATACTGTACTATTGTCTGGTCACCCTTCACGGCTAGAAACATTAATAAATTGGAAAGGATTCAGCGAAGAGCCACCAAGTTTATTCTAAAAACTGATGATGATTACAACACTCGTAAAGAAAAACTGAACCTGTTATCCCTAGAGGACAGACGCTTCTTTTTTGACGTGCTATTTTTTTTATAGAGTTCTTAATGGGTATATTAATATAGATATATCCTCTTATATCCAATTTTATTCACATTCGGAAAGATACTCGTTGAGGGGTAAGGACGATCTTAAATTAAAAAAGAACTACGCGAGGACTGATACTTTTAAGTTTTGCTACTTTAATAGGATTGTCCACATGTGGAATGGGCTGCCACTATCGGTCCGTCAGGCTCCAAGTGTTTCTTGTTTTAAAAGGGGTGTAAGGGATTATTTGACTGCAAGATTTGATTGATTTTAGTTTGGATTTGTTTTTTTGTTAAAGGTGGTCTGCCGTGCATGGGGATTTATCTCTTTTGCGGACCATCCTTATGGCACCTTTCTTTTTACTCTTTTGTATTATTATCTATTAATGTAAGTAAGTAAGTAAGTAAGTAGGTTATATGTGTCATTAAATTGTAATAAATAAAAAAAAAAAAAAAAAATATATTATTTTTACCTGACGGGTTTTCACAATCTGAGCGGCCATTTTGAAATCTGTGAAAAGCTGGGAAATACTGTATGTAAGTAAGCACTGGGGAGGGGTGGGAGACCTGAGATATTCAAGCGTCACGTTTACTAGTTGGCTGTGTGACTGATCACTCGTGAAAATCTTGGGTGTCGGCCAAGGAAATATCGGAGGCCGAAAACCACCATGCATTTTCAGCTACAGGTGATTTTAAGTCTAATCATTGTAGATAATGATAGAAAATCATATTTTCAAAGCGAATTTTACTGATGCGACATGTTCGCAGAAATGCTAGCATGTTTACCATGAGTTGGAATTTTTAACTTACGTCTCTTTTGTCTAAGCTGCAATAGTAAGATTTTAAAATATCTATATTCGTTGTTATGAGCTTTAGTGTCATATTTCTGTTGCATTTTACCATGATGTCTTTATAATTATACCCAGACGAGTGAAAAAAAATAATCTCGTTAATGGATCGATGGCAACAAAACTAAACATTGTACGTTCGGCGTCGCTGACTTTGTTGTGTTCCAATCAGTTACGTAACTCGACTGAACTCTAAGCTTAACCAGTTTAACGTATTCTGGGACAAAGATTGCTTTTAATGTGCCCAGCAACTGTCGATAAGCCGAAGCCAGAAAGACAGAAATCCTTGAGCCATCGTCCTTTCAAATACCAATTTCCCTGAGCGCAGGCAGGACTCAAAATTTTCTACAGGGTAGATCTTCAGTCTAGTGATATGTCCTGTCTCTACTTTTAAAATATTTCTCAGAATCTTTAAATCTTTTGAAAGCTACATTACTGTTTTTTCAAAACAGTTTTATCGGTGATGGAACATCGAGTCAAAAAACATCTAACTAGGCAACAACCCGAATCAGAAGTTTTTGCAATATAAGACAGGTTTAGTTTTACGTCAAAACGAAAGCATTTTCAGTTTGAAAGATCAGGTATTTCAGTATTTCAAGATTGATTCCCCAAAATTTCACCTTCTGAGAAATTGAAAAATTAAATTATTGTGGGAAACATATTTTAATTATGTTTTCTTAGTGCAGGCTATCAATAATACGTTTCGAATGTTTACATTAAGAACCAATGATATTGTCAAGGTCAGTGTAACAAAGAACAAAGGCGACCCCCTCGGCCAACATATTTGCAATTCGTTATATCGATGGCCCAAAGGTTTCTGTCAACTTAACCAAACGATTTTCATAGGCGCTAGAGAATGAAATCAAAAGTTCTTTTTGTTTCCCCCCCTTTTTTTTTTGGCAGTTAATACAAAACAAAAAAAACGGCACTAATGTCGCATATTGATTTTCAACTTTCTTCGTTCGCTGAAAACCTGATTCGAATTTTTACTGTGGTGGCATGTATTTCGCTCCTCTAGAGCTGTGAAAACTAATTTGAATTTCTTCAGTGTTAAAATAACATGCAGGGTTGATTCTAATTTCGTTTCTTCGTCATTTGACAATGATTGTATCGAAAATCTTCACCCTTTCAACCTTCAGATCTCAATATCATTTCTCGTTATCGTTTGCAATACGTTTCCTAAAATTATAACGTAAAAAAACTAATGTTAATCAAACTAGATCTCCTATATGATATCTTTCTTTCTTCTCAATTATATATTTATATCATACTCAATAATATATTACATATTTAGAGAAGAAATTACTCATTAGTCAATTCTAGAAATGGAAGGCTTTTCCTGATGCAATTCAGCGCGCACACAAGGATTGCAAAAAACAAACATGCCGTCAACAGAGCGGTCATTTTATTTATTCAACATGTATCCGCACTATCTGTGGTATTTTTCTCTATAGTTGGCGCAGTGTATTGAGGGCTTTAATCTTTTAGTACAAAGACATGTAAGAAAAGT